>NC_041392.1:191754258-191767751 GCF_002162155.2 Triticum dicoccoides
CCCACACCATTTTCTCATCCCACCCCCTCAACCGCATATTCGCTCACATTGTCTTTCTCCCTAGCACGTTCTCTCTCGATGCGCGCCCAAATCACACCCCAGCAGTCAGGAGCGCACTGCCTTGAGCACGTCCCACTCACCAGTAGCCACCTCGTGGCCTCGTGGGATCCCCTTCAAACCCCAACAAATGCGGCTATTTTTTCTCCTACCCGAGCGAAACACACCGTCGCTGCATCGGATCTGTCGTGACTCCATGGTCCTAAATCAAGCACAACTACTCCAATCGAACCACCGGCGACATGCTACAATAGTCATCGACGAATGGTGCAACCGCAACCAACTTGTGCTGGAACCAGCATCGGCGAATGCTGGAGACAATGGTCACACACATGTTGGAACCGACATCTACGAATGGTGCAATCGCAGTCATCTTATTCTGCAGCCAACATCAGTGAAAGCTAGGACCATGGTCACCACATGCTGGAACCAGCGTCGGCAAAATGTTGCGACCGTGGTCAGCTCATGCTGGAACCAGTGTTGATGAATGCTGAGGCCATGGATGGGCATCGCTAGAACCAACCAATGATAATATTGGAACGGCGATGATGACAATGTTGGAACGGTGGGTGGTGTTGTTGGAACCAGCTTACGGGGGTGCTACACCCCAGCACAGTAGTGATGGAACCGACCGACCAAAATGTTGGAATGACGTATGTTGTTCCTATCGCCGGTAGGAGCTGCACCCTATGGTGTGCACTACTGCATGCGGGGAGCCGGTGGGAGAGCGAGGGCCACGAGCACGACAACCTAGCGTTGGGACCGTGAGTACGCGGAGCTGCAATTGGGGGGCACACCGCTCTCCAGCCATCGATGATGAGGAGGGTAAGCAACATTGGTACTACCACATTGGATTATTTTTGTTTCTTTTATTGATTTTCTAGTTTCTTTTTTGTTTTCTCTTTCTTTTTATTTTTCGTTTCGCTGCTTCTTTTTCCTTCTGTCTTTGTATTTTTTTTGTTTCTCTTCCTTCTTCATTTTTTTGTTATTTGTTTCTTTTTACAAGTTTATTTTTTATTTTATTTTTTGAGATTTTATAACTGTTACATTTTTTAAATATGTAAATGTTTTTAAATTTTGTTCATAAATCCAAAAGATGTTTGCATTTTTCAAAAAGCAGTTGGGAATTTCAAAAAGTCTTTTATGTTTTCCAAAAATTGTTCAGAATGTTTTTGTTTAAAAAATCAGGATTACAAACAGGTTTCCGTTTATTTGTTTCTTAAATTTCAAAAAATATTATCTTTTCAAATTTTTTGTGGGAGTTTAAAAAAATCCCGTTTTAAAAAATATCACAAACTTTTTTAAAAACATTTCATTTTTTGGGAGATTAGAAAAAATTGCAAAATTTTAAAAATATCCATGCTTTAAAATCTGGCTTAAGAGTTTTAAACAATGTTTGCTTTCCAAATTTTGTTTTGGAATTTCAAAAAATGTTATTATTTTGGAAAACATGTTACAATTTTGAATATTTTTGGGTGTTTCGAAAAATGTTCATGTCTCATAAAACATTCACATTTTTTAAATGTTTTGTTTTTGAAATTGAAAAAATATACAGATATGTGTTGAGGTCGATTCTTAAAGTTTCATTGCTATATAAGCAAAAACGCTCACTAGCTCAACTCGTTTTAGCACGTCGTCTATAGCGGGAGATCCTCAGTTCAATTGTTCAGGAGTGCGCGACTCTTTTGGGTGCGCTACAGTACCCGTTTCTTTGCTGGTCGCTGGCTTCATGGGCCGACCCAGTTGGAGATCCGCCTATACGTGCGGCCTACAATCTGTCACAAAGAGTCGAAATCATTAATTAACGAGTACTCGTTACAAAGAACACTCTATCGCGATAAAATATAGGAGTTTTCTTTTTTTCGTAGATTCGTTTATTCAAAACATTTTATCTTTTAAACCGTACGTTCAAATCTTAAACCGTTTTCGCCATTGGATTCCTCCCGTCTAGATCTTCAAAACTAGATCCCATGTTGATAGATTTTGACGAACTTTTTTTTCACGAAAAAACCGGGCAAAAAATTCGAACCGAAAGCATGGTTTTTCCCTTTCCGAAAGAGGCACACCCATGCCTCTCGCGAAATCATACCCGTGCCTCTCGTGGAAGCAAAACCGTGTCGTGGATGGAAAAAACAGAAAATGCATTTTTTTTGTTTTCGAGAGGCACGGCCGTGACTCTCGTGAAAGCACAACCGTGCCTCTCGCGGAAACAAAAACGTGACTCTCGTGAAAGAAAAAAAACAGAAAACGCGTATTTTTTCCCTTTCTGAGAGGCTCGGCCGTGACTCTCGCGAAAGCACAACCGTACATCTCGCGCAAGCAAAATCGTGACTCTCGCGAAAGAAAAAAAAAACAGAAAACGCGTTTTGTTTTTCCTTTCCCGAGAGGCACGGCCATGACTCTCGCGAAAGCACATCCATACCTCTCATGAAAGCAAAACCGTGACTCTCGCGAAAGAAGAAAAAAACAGAAAACGTGTTTTTCCCCGTTTCTGAAAGGCACCGCCATGACTCTCGCTAAAGCACAACCGTGCCTCTCGCGAAAAAAACCGTGACTTGCGCGAAAGGAAAAAGAAAAGAAAATACGTTTTTTTCGCGTAAAAAAAATTCTTTCAAAAAATTTTTTGATCGAAAAGCTAAGGAAGACCGAGGGAAAACCAAAACGTTGAAAAAACTCGGAAAAAACCGTTTAAAAGCTGAAAACGCGTGCGGAAAAATAAAAAAATAAAATTCGGAGAGAGCGTCCAGAACGCGACACATGGCGAATGGCTGGGAGCGCGCCAAGTGGCGCTGATTGTTGCGAAGCTCTCGAAGGAGCGTTCGTTAACTAATTGCTCCCACATAGAGTGGCATATAGGAGCTCCCAGTTCGATGAGGAGCGTCCATCCAATAGGGAAGGCAGAAAAGGAGGGCGCAAGAGAGGAGGTGCTCGTGGGCTTGACGCGGGAAGTAGGCCCAATTAAGCAGGGGTAATCGAATTTTCTGTGGGAATAGCGACCCTTCAGGACGTGTGGCCTACTTTTTTTTCGAAAAAACTTCCAATCTATTCATCTTCAATCATGGTAGTATAATGGACACCAGAAATAAAAATTACATCCAGATCTATAGACCACCTAGCGACGACTAAAATCACTGAAGCGAGCCAAAGGCGCGCCGCCTGTTAGGTTTCGTAGTAATTTCAAAAAAATTCCTACGCACACGCAAGATCATGGTGATGCATAGCAACGAGAGGGGAGAGTGTTGTCTACGTACCCACGCAGACCGACTGCGGAAGCGTTGACGCAACGTAGAGGAAGTAGTCGTACGTCTTCCCGATCCGACCGATCAAGCACCGAAACTACGGCACCTCCGAGTTCGAGCACACGTTCAGCTCGATGACGATCCCCGGACTCCGATCCAGCAAAGTGTCGGGGAAGAGTTCCGTCAGCACGACGGCGTGGTGACGATCTTGATGCACTACAGCAGCAGGGCTTCGCCTAAACTCCGCTACAGTATTATCGAGGAATATGGTGGCTGGGGGCACTGCACACGGCTAAGGAATAGATCACGTGGATCAACTTGTGTGTTCTAGGGTGCCTCTACCTCAGTATATAAAGGACTAGAGGGGGGAGGCTGGCCGGCCACAGGAGGCGCGCCAGGAGAGTCCTACTCCCTCTGGGAGTAGGATTCCCCCCCCCCCCAATCCTAGTTGGAATAGGACTCCTTGAGGGGGGAAAGAGAGAGAGGGGGCCGGCCACCTCTCCTAGTCCTAATAGGACTAGGGGAAGGGGGGAGGCGCACAGCCACCTTGGGTTGCCCCTTTCTCCTTTCCACTAAAGCCCACTAAGGCCCATATAGCTCCCGGGGGGTTCCGGTAACCTCCCGGTACTCCGGTAAAATCCCGATTTCACCCGGAACACTTCCGATATCCAAACATAGGCTTCCAATATATCAATCTTTATGTCTCGACCATTTCGAGACTCCTCGTCATGTCCGTGATCACATCCGGGACTCCAAACAACCTTCGGTACATCAAAATGCATAAACTCATAATATAACTGTCATCGTAACCTTAAGCGTGCGGACCCTACGGGTTCGAGAACAATGTAGACATGACCGAGACATGTCTCCGGTCAATAACCAATAGCGGGACCTGGATGCCCATATTGGCTCCTACATATTCTACGAAGATCTTTATCGGTCAGACCGCATAACAACATACGTTGTTCCCTTTGTCATCGGTACGTTACTTATCCGAGATTCGATCGTCGGTATCCAATACCTAGTTCAATCTCGTTACCGACAAGTCTCTTTACTCGTTCTGTAATACATCATCCCACAACTAACTCATCAGTTGCAATGCTTGCAAGGCTTATGTGATGTGCATTATCGAGAGGGCCCAGAGATACCTCTCCGACAATTGGAGTGACAAAACCTAATCTCGAAATACGCCAACCCAACATGTACCTTTGGAGACACCTATAGTACTCCTTTATAATCACCCAGTTACGTTGTGACGTTTGGTAGTACCCAAAGTGTTCCTCCGGTAAACGGGAGTTGCATAATCTCATAGTTATAGGAACATGTATAAGTCATGAAGAAAGCAATAGCAGCATACTAAACGATCGGGTGCTAAGCTAATGGAATGGGTCATGTCAATCAGATCATTCTCTTAATGATGTGACCCCGTTAATCAAATAACAACTCATTGTTCATGGTTAGGAAACATAACCATCTTTGATTAACGAGCTAGTCATGTAGAGGCATACTAGTGACACTTTGTTTGTCTATGTATTCACACATGTATTATGTTTCCGGTTAATACAATTCTAGCATGAATAATAAACCTTTATCATGATTATAAGGAAATAAATAATAACTTTATTATTGCCTCTAGGGCATATTTCCTTCAGTCTCCCACTTGCACTAGAGTCAATAATCTAGATTACACCGTTATGATTCTAACACCCATGGAGCCTTGGTGCTGATCATGTTTTGCTCGTGGAAGAGGCTTAGTCAACGGGTCTGCAACATTCAGATCCGTATGTATCTTGCAAATCTCTATGTCTCCCACCTGGACTAGATCCCGGATGGAATTGAAGCGTCTCTTGATGTGCTTGGTTCTCTTGTGAAATCTGGATTCCTTTGCCAAGGCAATTGCACCAGTATTGTCACAAAAGATTTTCATTGGACCCGATGCACTAGGTATGACACCTTCGGATATGAACTCCTTCATCCAGACTCCTTCTTTCGCTGCTTCCGAAGCAGCTATGTACTTCGCTTCACATGTAGATCCTGCTACGACGCTTTGTTTAGAACTACACCAACTGACAGCTCCACCGTTTAATGTAAACACGTATCCGGTTTGCGATTTAGAATCGTCCGGATCAGTGTCAAAGCTTGCATCAATGTAACCATTTACGACGAGCTCTTTGTCACCTCCATATACGAGAAACATATCCTTAGTCCTTTTGAGGTATTTCAGGATGATCTTGACCGCTGTCCAGTGATCCACTCATGGATTACTTTGGTACCTCCCTGCTAGACTTATAGCAAGGCACACATCGGGTCTGGTACACAGCATTGCATACATGATAGATCCTATGGCTGATGCATAGGGAACATCTTTCATATTCTCTCTATCTTCTGCAGTGGTCGGGCATTGAGTCTTACTCAATTTCACACCTTGTAACACAGGCAAGAATCCTTTCTTTGCTTGATCCATTTTGAACTTCTTCAAAATTTTGTCAAGGTATGTTGTTTGTGAAAGTCCAATTAAGTGTTTTGATCTATCTCTATAGATCTTTATGCCTAATATGTAAGCAGCTTCACCGAGGTCTTTCATTGAAAAACTCTTATTCAAGTATCCCTTTATGCTATCCAGAAATTCTATATCATTTCCAATTAGTAATATGTCATCCACATATAATATCAGAAATGCTACAGAGCTCCCACTCACTTTCTTGTAAATACAGGCTTCTCCGAAAGTCTGTATAAAACCAAATGCTTTGATCACACTATCAAAGCGTTTATTCCAACTTCGAGAGGCTTGCACCAGTCCATAAATGGATCGCTGGAGCTTGCACACTTTGTTAGCTCCTTTTGGATCGACAAAACCTTCTGGTTGCATCATATACAACTCTTCTTCCAGAAATCCATTCAGGAATGCAGTTTTGACATCCATTTGCCAAATTTCATAATCATAAAATGCGGCAATTGCTAACATGATTCGGACGGACTTAAGCATCGCTACAGGTGAGAAAGTCTCATCGTAGTCAATCCCTTGAACTTGCCGAAAACCTTTCGCGACAAGTCGAGCTTTGTAGACAGTAATATTACCGTCAGCGTCAGTCTTCTTCTTGAAGATCCATTTATTCTCAATTGCTTGCCGATCATTGGGCAAGTCAACCAAAGTCCATACTTTGTTCTCATACATGGATCCCATCTCAGATTTCATGGCTTCAAGCCACTTTACGGAATCTGGGCTCACCATCGCTTCTTCATAGTTCGTAGGTTCATCATGATCTAGTAGCATGACTTCCAGAACAGGATTACCGTACCACTCTGGCACGGATCTCACTCTGGTTGATCTACAAGGTTCAGTAGTATCTTGATCTGAAGTTTTATGATCATTATCATTAGCTTCCTCACTAAATGGTGTAGGTGTTACTGGAACAGTTTTCTGTGAAGTACTACTTTCCAGTAAGGGAGCAGGTACAGTTACCTCGTCAAGTTCTACTTTCCTCCCACTCACTTCTTTCGAGAGAAACTCCTTCTCTAGAAAGTTTCCGAATTTAGCAACAAAAGTCTTGCCTTCGGATCTGTGATAGAAGGTGTATCCAATAGTTTCCTTTGGATGTCCTATGAAGACACATTTCTCCGATTTGGGTTCGAGCTTATCAGGTTGAAGCTTTTTCACATAAGCATCGCAGCCCCAAACTTTTAGAAACGACAACTTTGGTTTCTTGCCAAACCACAGTTCATAAGGCGTCGTCTCAACGGATTTTGATGGTGCCCTATTTAATGTGAATGCGGCCGTCTCTAGAGCGTATCCCCAAAATGATAGCGGTAAATCAGTAAGAGACATCATAGATCGCACCATATCCAATAAAGTACGATTACGACGTTCGGACACACCATTACGCTGAGGTGTTCCGGGTGGCGTGAGTTGCGAAACTATTCCACAATTTTTCAAATGTACACCAAACTCGTAACTCAAATATTCTCCTCCACGATCAGATCGTAGAAACTTTACTTTCTTGTTACGATGATTTTCAACTTCACTCTGAAATTCCTTGAACTTTTCAAATGTTTCAGACTTATGTTTCATTAAGTAGATATACCCATATCTGCTTAAATCATCTGTGAAGGTGAGAAAATAACGATATCCGCCACAAGCCTCAATATTCATTGGACCACATACATCTGTATGTATGATCTCCAACAAATCTATTGCTCTCTCCATAGTTCCGGAGAACGGTGTTTTGGTCATCTTGCCCATGAGGCACGGTTCGCAAGTACCAAGTGATTCATAATCAAGTGGTTCCAAAAGTCCATCAGAATGGAGTTTCTTCATGCGCTTTACACTGATATGACCTAAACGGCAGTGCCACAAATAAGTTGCACTCTCATTATCAACTCTGCATCTTTTGGCTTCAACATTATGAATATGTGTGTTACTACTATCGAGATTCAATAAGAATAGACCACTCTTCAAGGGTGCATGACCATAAAAGATATTACTCATATAAATAGAACAACCATTATTCTCTGATTTAAATGAATAACCGTCTCGCATCAAACAAGATCCAGATATAATGTTCATGCTTAATGCTGGCACCAAATAACAATTATTTAGGTCTAATACTAATCCCGAAGGTAGATGTAGAGGTAGCGTGCCGACTGCGATCACATCGACTTTGGAACCGTTTCCCACGCGCATCGTCACCTCGTCCTTAACCAATCTTCGCTTAATCCATAGTCCCTGTTTCGAGTTGCAAATATTAGCAACAGAACCAGTATCAAATACCCAGGTGCTACTGCGAGCATTAGTAAGGTACACATCAATAACATGTATATCACATATACCTTTGTTCACCTTGCCATCCTTCTTATCCGCCAAATACTTGGGGCAGTTCCGCTTCCAGTGACCAGTCTGCTTGCAATAGAAGCACTCAGTTTCAGGCTTAGGTCCAGGTTTGGGTTTCTTCTCTTGAGTAGCAACTTGCTTGCCGTTTTTTTTGAAGTTCCCCTTTTTCTTCCCTTTGCCCTTTTTCTTGAAACTAGTGGTCTTGTTGACCATCAACACTTGATGCTCCTTCTTGATTTCTACCTCCGCAGCTTTCAGCATTGCGAAGAACTCGGGAGTAGTCTTGTTCATCCCTTGCATATTATAGTTCATCACGAAGCTCTTGTAGCTTGGTGGCAGTGATTGAAGAATTCTATCAATGACGCAATCATCTGGAAGATTAACTCCCAATTGAATCAAGTGATTATTATACCCAGACATTTTGAGTATATGCTCACTGACAGAACTGTTCTCCTCCATCTTGCAGCTATAGAACTTATTGGAGACTTCATATCTCTCAATCTGGGCCTTTGCTTGAAATATTAACTTCAACTCCTGGAACATCTCATATGCTCCATGACGTTCAAAACGTCAATGAAGTCCCGATTCTAAGTCGTAAAGCATGGCACACTGAACTATCGAGTAGTCATCAGCTTTGCTCTGCCAGACGTTCATAACATCCGGCGTTGCTCCTGCAGCAGGCCTGGCACCCAGCAGTGCTTCCAGGACGTAATTCTTCTGTGGAGCAATGAGGATAATCCTCAAGTTACGGACCCAGTCCGTGTAATTGCTACCATCATCTTTCAACTTTGCTTTCTCAAGGAACGCATTAAAATTCAACGGAACAGCAGCACGAGCCATCTATCTACAATCAAACATAAACAAGCAAGATACTAATCAGGTACTAAGTTTCATGATAAATTTAAGTTCAGTTAATCAAATTAATTAAAGAACTCCCACTTAGACAGATATCCCTCTAATCCTCTAAGTGATTACGTGATCCAAATCAACTAAACCATAACCGATCATCACGTGAGATGGAGTAGTTTTCAATGGTGAACATCGTTATGTTGATCATATCTACTATATGATTCACGCTCGACCTTTCGGCCTCCGTGTTCCGAGGCCATATCTGTATATGCTTGGCTCGTCAAGTATAACCTGAGTATTCCGCGTGTGCAACTGTTTTGCACCCGTTGTATTTGAACGTAGAACCTATCACACCCGATCATCACGTGGTGTCTCAGCACGAAGAACTTTCGCAACGGTGCATACTCAGGGAGAGCACTTCTTGATAATTTTAGTGAGAGATCATCTTATAATGCTACCGTCAATCAAAGCAAGATAAGATGCATAAAAGGATAAACATCACATGTAATCAATATAAGTGATATGATATGGCCATCATCATCTTGTGCTTGTGATCTCCATCTCCGAAGCACCGTCGTGATCACCATCGTCACCGGCGTGACACCTTGATCTCCATCGTAGCATCGTTGTCGTCTCGCCAAGCTTATGCTTCTACGACTATCACTACCGCTTAGTAATTACATCGTGATTGCATTGCATACAATAAAGCGACAACCATATGGCTCCTGCCAGTTGCCGATAACTCGGTTACAAAACATGATCATCTCATACAATAAAATTCAGCATCATGTCTTGACCATATCACATAACAACATGCCCTGCAAAAACAAGTTAGACGTCCTCTACTTTGTTGTTGCAAGTTTTACGTGGCTGCTACGGGCTTAAGCAAGAACCAATCTCACCTACGCATCAAAACCACAACGATAGACTCCGTTTTAACCTTCGCAAGGACCGGGCGTAGCCATACTTGGTTCAACTAAAGTTGGAGAGACAGTCGCCCGCAAGCCACCTATGTGCAAAGCACGTCGGGGGAACCGGTCTCGCGTAAGCGTACGCGTAATGTTGGTCCGGGTCGTCTCGTCCAACAATGCCGCTGAACCAAAGTATGACATGCTGGTAGGCAGTATGACTTATATCGCCCACAACTCACTTGTGTTCTACTTGTGCATATAACATCAACATAAATAACCTAGGATCGGATGCCACTGTTAGGTTTCGTAGTAATTTCAAAAAATTTCCTACGCACACGCAAGATCATGGTGATGCATAGCAACGAGAGGGGAGAGTGTTGTCTACGTACCCACGCAGACCGACTGCGGAAGCATTGACGCAACGTAGAGGAAGTAGTCGTACGTCTTCCCGATCCGATCGATCAAGCACCGAAACTATGGCACCTCCGAGTTCGAGCACACGTTCAGCTCGATGACGATCCCCGGACTCCGATCCAGCAAAGTGTCGGGGAAGAGTTCCGTCAGCACGACGGCGTGGTGACGATCTTGATGCACTACAGCAGCAGGGCTTCGCCTAAACTCCACTACAGTATTATCGAGGAATATGATGGCTGGGGGCACCGCACACGGCTAAGGAATAGATCACGTGGATCAACTTGTGTGTTCTAGGGTGCCTCTACCTTAGTATATAAAGGACTAGAGGGGGGAGGCTGGCCGGCCACAGGAGGCGCGCCAGGAGAGTCCTACTCCCCCCCCCCCAATCCTAGTTGGAATAGGACTCCTTGAGGGGGGAAAGAGAGAGAGAGGGGGCCGGCCACCTCTCCTAGTCCTAATAGGACTAGGGGAAGGGGGGAGGCGCACAGCCACCTTGGGCTGCCCTTTCTCCTTTCCACTAAAGCCCACTAAGTCCCATATAGCTCCCGGGGGGTTCCGGTAACCTCCCGGTACTCCGGTAAAATCCCGATTTCACCCGGAACACTTCCGATATCCAAACATAGGCTTCCAGTATATCAATCTTTATGTCTCGACCATTTTGAGACTCCTCGTCATGTCCATGATCACATCCGGGACTTCGAACAACCTTCGGTACATCAAAATGCATAAACTCATAATATAACTGTCATCGTAACCTTAAGCGTGCGGACCCTACAGGTTCGAGAACAATGTAGACATGACCGAGACATGTCTTCGGTCAATAACCAATAGCGGGACCTGGATGCCCATATTGGCTCCTACATATTCTACGAAGATCTTTATCGGTCAGACCGCATAACAACATACGTTGTTCCCTTTGTCATCGGTATGTTACTTGTCCGAGATTCGATCGTCGGTATCCAATACCTAGTTCAATCTCGTTACCGGCAAGTCTCTTTACTCATTCTGTAATACATCATCCCACAACTAACTCATTAGTTGCAATGCTTGCAAGGCTTATGTGATGTGCATTACCGAGAGGGCCCAGAGATACCTCTCCGACAATCGGAGTGACAAAACCTAATCTCGAAATACGCCAACCCAACATGTACCTTTGGAGACACCTGTAGTACTCCTTTATAATCACCCAGTTACGTTGTGATGTTTGGTAGTACCCAAAGTGTTCCTCCGGTAAACGGGAGTTGCATAATCTCATAGTTATAGGAACATGTATAAGTCATGAAGAAAGCAATAGCAACATACTAAACGATCGGGTGCTAAGCTAATGGAATGGGTCATGTCAATCAGATCATTCTTTTAATGATGTGATGTCGTTAATCAAATAACAACTTATTGTTCATGGTTAGGAAACATAACCATCTTTGATTAACGAGCTAGTCAAGTAGAGGCATACTAGTGACACTTTGTTTGTCTATGTATTCACACATGTATTATGTTTCCGGTTAATACAATTCTAGCATGAATAATAAACCTTTATCATGATTATAAGGAAATAAATAATAACTTTATTATTGCCTCTAGGGCATATTTCCTTCACCGCCGTCATCACCCCTCTATCGTCGGAGTCGGGCACAACTTGTTGTAGTAGACAGTCGGGAACTCATCGTGCTAAGGCCCCATAGGACCAGCGCACCAGAATAGCAACCGCCGCCGACAAAGAATAATGTAGGTTGGAAGGATTCAACCCGAAGACACACGAACGTAGACGAACAATGGCGAGATCCGAGCAAATCCACCAAAGATAGATCCGCCGGAAACACACCTGCACACGCCCACCAATGATGCTAGATACACCGCCGAAACCGGGGCTAGGCGGGGAGACTTTTATTCCATCTTCAAAGAGCCGCCGACGTCTTGCCTTCCTGAGCAGGACACAAACCCTAACAAGACAAGGAAAAACGACTGAAAGCAGAACCCTTCCGCCAGCCCTTGGCAGGATCCACCGCGTCCCCATGGCCCTAGGGCCACCGGAGACGAAGACCTGCGACGGCGTCGGCGAGAGGCATAAACCTTAGCTTTCTTTTTTCGGATGAGGAGGAGCGAAGAGTAAAGCGAATAGGACGTGTGGCCTACTTAGCAAGAAGTGTTGCGTCAAATCAAAGGTCCAACGGGAAGAGGATGCAAATTCTTGATCGTATCGCCGAAACGCTAAGGCCTATTTGATTTTTGGTTTGTAGGATTTTTATTAGATGGAATTTTTATATGAATTTTTTTAGAGCCCTTTATTTGTAAGAATGGATTCTTGTTTTGATGTTGGATTGATTCTTATCTTTCACATTTCAAAGAAAAAATATTAGCTCGGACTATTGAAAATTTCTTAACCCCTGAATTAAGGACCTGATATCTGGCTCGCACGAGCGTTTCGATCGACATGGACACGGAGACCAGCGAATATTGGGTTCCCAGCGCAACCTCATCTGGCCCAGATTTGCCTTAACGGGCCGCAGAAATAAAATTCTATCACGAGCCTCGATGTTTCTACATGACAAATTGTCGCGCTTTTACTAAAAAACAAAATGTCGTCCTCAACTGAAAAAATAAAATAACATAAAAATACATAATTCAAAACTGCTACCTCCCTAGATAGAAAATGCCATGAACAAAAAAATACACATAAATTTATGAAATGACATGCTCTCTAAAAAATGCCCATGCTCCGACGCGCTCCGCTGGCGGCCACTCCGGCCCCGGCTCCCACGCTCCCACGCTAGGCGCTCCCACGCGCTCCGCCGGCGGCCACTCCGGCCCCGGCGTCCACCACCTCTGCGGCGCCGCCGCACCTCGCTCTTGTCGTCATGGACTACTCCCCCCCGCCGCCCTCGTCAGGCCGCCCCCGCGCTCTCCGCTGGTTGGAGTCGAACCCTTCCTCGGCGGGATTTGACCGGGCCGGCTCCCCTTCCCCGTCCTACCGACATGTGCTCTGTAACGGTCGCTCGCCCGTCGCTCCGCCTCTGCGCCCCGCCCTGGCGACGGAGCCCTGCTCCCACCTGCCGTCCCCGACCCCCCAGCCTGTGGCCCGGCATGGCCCGCGGTCCGAGATCCACCGGGTCGCCCCGTGTCGCTGCCGGCTGAGCACCTCCCCGCTGTTGGCTGGCAGGTCATCAGGGGGCGACAGCGTCCTTCTCGCCCCCGGCG
>NC_041392.1:191767999-191790343 GCF_002162155.2 Triticum dicoccoides
GCCTGCTGCTCCACCTGCTCGGGTCGTCTGCCCCCGCTGCCTGGACCCCGGCCACTCTTGCGTGGACTGTCGCAAGGACGTCCGCTACAAAAGGTGCCGGTTTTTCGGTCACATCACGCGGAACTGCTCACTGCCGCGCCTGGCCTCGCCCGATGGCGCACCGGCCCCCGCCGCCAAGCGGCCTTGCATCTCCTCCCTGCGGCCACCCCGCTCCTCCTCTGCCAGTGTCGAGGGACCCTACCGCCCCACGTCCTCTGGGCCGGCTTCCCCCTCCTGCTCCGGGCCGCTGCAGCTTGTCTCTGAGCCTTCTGCTCTGGCCGCATCTTCCAGCCTCCCTGCCTCTTTGCCCGCGTCCTCCGGGCTCCCTGGCTCCTCGCCCGCGCTCTCCGGGCTCCCTGGCTCTTCTGTCTCGCGTTCCGCTTCTTCGTCCGCTGCCGTCCCATTATCTGGTCACCCTTCCCTGTGGCCATCCGGCGCCATCTGCTACCTCCCCAAGTCCGACGAGATCGCTGCGGTGGAGATGACGCTCCGCAAGGCTTTGGTGGCCACTGTGGCGGGGAACCGTTCCGGGGTCTCCTGCGACGAGGTCACCGCGCTCCTCCGCCGCCAATTCGACTTGCCGGCTTCGGCCTTCTCTGTCCACCCCCGTCACCCGGAGGGATTTCTCATCCGGTTTGCCAACCGCGAGACGCGTGCCCGGGTGGCGGCGGCTCGTGTCAGCTCGCCTTGGTTTCGTCTTCTGCTCCATCCCTGGAGCAGCATCGCCGGTGGTGAGCCCGTTCGTGTGGTCTTTCGTGTTGACATCGAGATCGTGGGCATCCCTGAGCATGGCTAGCATCGATCCTCGGCTGAGATCCTGCTCTCGCCGTTCTGCTTGATCGAGCACCTCGCTCCGGAGACCCGCGATGGTCGCGACATGTCGGTGTTCCGCCTTAGCGCCTGGACCGCTAACCCCGACGCCATTCCTCGAGACTCCGAGCTGCTGTTGCCCGAGCCCGGTGCCCTCGCGCCTGATGATGACCCCAATTGCGTCTCCGCTTTCGCTGTCAGATTGATCCGGTTCCTTGTTTCCATCCATGTCGCCCGCACTGAGGATTATCGACTTCCTGCTATCCCACCGCCTCCACCTCCGCGTTCTCCGGACGGGGATGATGGATCTACGCCTGGGTCACTGCCCCTTCCCCCTCCTGGCCCCAGAAGCACGTCTTCCCCAGCCGTGGCAATGGCGCTGGGAGGTCTGACCGCCGTCGTGCCGGTGGCGGGTCCGGTGGGCAACGTCGTAGGCGTGCGTCGCCGCCGTTTCGGGGTTGGCATGGCGTTCTCGGGTCGCACCCCTCTGCCTGTGGGGGCCCGCCTGTCCTTCCTGTACGTCAGCGCATCTCAATAGTTCCCGACAGCTTGTCCCTGCCTCTGGATAAAGCTACTGCTACGGTACCTGTGGACCGCACCACCGACGACTAGCCGTTGGTTCCCAGCCATTTGACTGGGTCAACGGGCGCTGGAACCTCGGGCCTGGCTCTCTGGACTCTGGAGCCTTCCACACAGACCCGGCCTCGGATCTTGCATCTCATGTTCCTGTCCTGTCTGCTGTGGGGTCAGGCGAGCGCGGGGCGGTCACTTCGCAGGTCCTGCCCTCCCCTGTGGCCTCTCCAGAGGATAGACGCACTCCCCTCGATGACGTCTCGATAGCTGTCCACCTCCCTGCAGATGGCCCATCTGGGACAGATCCCGAGGTGGCCCCGCTCTCACCGGTGGCGCCTTGTGATTCGGCTACTCCCCCGAACCCAGCCATTGCCCTGGCTGTTTCCCCCGACCCCACCGGCGCGGCGCCCCAGGAAGACAGGGAGGCCCTGGCCCTGGTCGTGCACTCCCCCGCCGCTTCATGCGTGCCATCTGGTGGCGCGCAGTTGGCCCTGGCTATTGGAAATATGCCCTAGAGGCAATAATAAAAGGGATTATTATTATATTTCCTTGTTCATGATAATTGTCTTTTATTCATGCTATAATTGTGTTATCCGTAAATTGTAATACATGTGTGAATACTTAGACACCAACATGTCCCTAGTAAGCCTCTAGTTGACTAGCTCGTTGATCAACAGATAGTCATGGTTTCCTGACTATGGCCATTGGATGTCATTGATAACGAGATCACATCATTAGGAGAATGATGTGATGGACAAGACCCAATCATAAACATAGCACAAGATCGTATAGTTCGTTTGCTAGAGTTTTCCAATGTCAAGTATCTTTTCCTTAGACCATGAGATCGTGTAACCCCCGGATACCGTAGGAGTGCTTTGGGTGTACCAAACATCACAACGTAACTGGGTGACTATAAAGGTATACTACGGGTATCTCCGAAAGTGTCTGTTGGGTTGACACGGATCAAGACTGGGATTTGTCACTCTGTATGACAGAGAGGTATCACTGGGCCCACTCGGTAATGCATCATCATAATGAGCTCAAAGTGACCAAGTGTCTGGTCACGGGATCATGCATTACGGTACGAGTAAAGTGACTTGCCGGTAACGAGATTGAACGAGGTATTGGGATACCGACGATCGAATCTCGGGCAAGTAACATACCGATTGACGAAGGGAATTGTAAACAGGGTTGCTTGAATCCTCGACATCGTGGTTCATTCGATGAGATTGTCAGGACCCCGATCCTGAGTCACATCGATCTAGCATGTAACACATCATATCACTTTGCGGCCTCACGCACGGTATTCCCACGGGTGCCACCTTACCTGGCCCGGGACCGTTTGCACCTTTTGGCTCACGTATATGATAGTGTCGCTAGCATCCATATGACAAAGAACCCGGGCTGACATGGCTAGTCGTGAACCCAAAGTGGCACTAACTTACAGGGACAGGCATCCATGACCCAGCATCAAACGTGTCGGTCATCAGCGAGTGAATCCAGGCTGTAGCACTGGGCTAGCAGGACTCCGGTGAACCGGGATGTAGCGGGCTAACAGGACTCCGGTATTCATCGCGTGACATTTCCCCGAAGGGACAGACACAGGAACGAAGAAGGACACATGCCGGCCACCCTAAGTGTTCCGGAGCAGTAGCAAGCTACCATGGCTCAGTGGAAACACTAGGAGACATTTCCCGGTAAGAGAGGCTACTAAGGATAAACAACTAGATAGCCAGATCCCACACATACCAAGCATTTCAATAACATACACACAATATGCTCGATATGTGCAAATACAACATGGCATCACAACATGACTCTACGACTCAAGTATTTATTCAATAGGCTCCGAGGAGCGAGATATTACAAACATGGGTCTCATGACCCAACAATCAGAGCATACAAGTCAAAGCACATGCGGAAGCTTAACATGTCTGAGTACAGACATCTAGAACTGAAAAAGGCTGAGAAGCCTGACTATCTACCAGATCCTGCCGAGGGCACAAGATCGTAGCTGAGGTACAAGCTAAACGTCGAAGTCCACGTGGAACTACTAGCGAGACCGAAGTCTCTCTGCAAAAACATAAAATAGGCAAACGTGAGTACAAATGTACCCAGCAAGACTTACATCAGAACTAACTACATATGCATCATTATCAACAAAGGGGATGGTGGGGTTTAACTGCAGCAAGCCAGCTTTGACTCGGTGGCTATCCTGAACTACGACTGTAAGTAACCCTTTTGAGGTGGCGCACACGAGTCCACATATTCACCATATCAATACACCACTATGGATCCGCTCCCGTCTCCCTGCGAGAACGCCAGCCATAGCACTCACGCTTATCTTGCGTATTTTAGAGTATCCACTTTCACTTGTCTATGAACTGATATAAGCAACCCAGAAGTCCTTTACCGCGGACACGGCTATTCGAATAGATGATGTTAACCCTGCAGGGGTGTACTTCTTCATACATGTTTCCACCACTTAGCGTCTGCACACGACATGTGCTCGGCAGACTTCAAGCGAAAGCCGACGTGGGTGTAGACCACGACCTACCTAAACACTCAAGTCTCTAGTCCAGGTTTATCGCCTATTCGGGTTCCATCCATGAGGAGATCCGGCCGGAGTTTCGCTCACAGCCCCAAACGATGTGAACAGGGTTCCGTGACACCAAACGGGCGCCCGGTATACCCGGCCACGTGCCTACCGCATCACAGCCCACCCCTACGGTCAGCGCTGTCCACGGCCTCCAGCATACTACAAACACCAGAAACTACTTGCAACTCCTGGACAGAGGACAAGGGTGAATAAGAAGTCGAGCGGGGTCATATTTCAGGGCCCAATGTATGGTAGTAGCTGAATCATGGATCACAAACACAGAACTCAGTTCCTATGGACGGCTTCAATGAGACAACCCACCATGTACTCCTACATGGCCTCTCACCGCTACCTTTACCAAATTGTGTTCACACGCTTAGCTCACACACCGTAGGACATGTTCACACACCTCTGATTCATCCCCGATGAATCAGACCTGACTCAACTCTAAGCAGTAGCAGGCATGACAAACAAACATGAATGAGTAGGCACAACATGGCTCAAACAACTCCTACTCATACTAGTGGGTTTCATCTATTTACTGTGGCAATGACAGGTCATGCGGAGGATAAAGGGGTTCAGCTACCGCAGCAAGTAACAGATGAATCGGTGTTGTCCTAATGCATTAAAAGAGAGCAGGAGCGAGAGAGTAGGATTGTATCGGAATGAACAAGGGGGTTTTGCTTGCCTGGCACTTCTGAAGATAACATTGAGTCTTCATCAGTGTCAACGATCAGAATGTCGGAACATCGTCTATCGGGAGGGAACAGATACCGGCAACAAGGAAGAAATACAATCAATGCAATGCACAATATGATGCATGCTCATGACATGGCAATATGAATGTGTTTTGAGCTAATGCAACTAGCAACAGATTAAATGAAGTTGGTTTGAATACAAGATTCAAATTCAAACTCCATATGTGATTATTCAAATGCCATTTAATTGATTTGTGCTAAACAGCATCTATAAGTTGTTCTAACATGCATGAAAATGGTACAGATGGATTCCTTGAATTTTTCTGATAATTTTTCATATATAATTTATTTCATTCTGACCTACGGTTGATTTTATATGAATTTTAGAAGTTTAGATCATTTTCTGGAATTTCTTGAATAATAATAAATCCAGAAAATGATTTATGGCGTCAGCACCACGTCACTGTGACGTCAGCAGAGTCAACTGGGCTGGTCCGGGTCAAACCTGACGTGTGGGGTCCACACGTCAGTGACACATGAACTAATCCCGGTCAAACCCAGCGCTGACTGGGGTTTGACCAGGCGTGGGGCCCACTGTCAGCGGTTGTAGGGTGTTTAGCTGGCTGGGTTAGCTTCTAATGACGAGGCCACGTCAGCTCTCGCCGGAGTTTTGCCGGCGGCGGCCTAAACTGCGGCGGCAACTCGCCGGACTTGAGCTGCGGGCGACGGATGGATGCGCGAAGTCCACCAGAGGGTAGCCCGCGCTCGACTGCGTCTAGCAGAGCGATCGGAAGGCCTCGGAGTCGCCGGAGATGACGACGGCGAGCACAGAGGCGGCGGCCGGAGCTCGGGCGCCGATCGATTCGACGCTATGGTGCACTACAAGAGAAACTGGTGGGTGCTGCGGGCTCCTAAGGGTGCGGTGAGCACGACGGTGGGCTCGGGAGCGAGCTGCGGTGGTTGTGGCCACGGCCACGCCATGGCCGGCGGCAAGGAGCAATCGGCTCCGGTGAAAAGGGCGGCTAGAGTGCGGGAACGAGCGCGAGGAGGAGGGGGAATGGAAGAGGAGCTCACAGCGGATCCGGTAGAGGCAACGGCGAGGCCGGGGAGGGGATGGAGCTCGCGAATCCTCGAAAGTTCGCCGGCGGCCGAAGGTTGGGGACGAGCTTGAGGGCGACACTGCAGGGCTTCCGGAGGGCCGTGGATCGGTGGGGAGGAAGAGGGGGTCGAGGCGGAGCTTTGGGAGGCGTCGGGGAGGCGAGGCGGTGGCTGTGGCCGCACGAGCGCTGGTCGGCGGCGACGGGCTCCGTTCGGTCGCGGGAGAGGGAGGGAGCAGAGGAGGATAGGGACGGAGGGAGAGACACGGGAGAGTGGCGAGAGGTGCAAGGGGTCGAGGGGAGTGCGTGGCACCCTCGGGTGCCTCCAGCGGCGAGCAGGTAAGCAGGAGGTGGCCGGGGCTCTCGGGCGCGCGCCACGCCTTGCCTCTGCCTACTGGCAGAGGAAGACGACGAGCGGCGAGGTAGGTGGGCTGGGCTGGTCAAGCTGGGCCGCAGCTGGGCTGCCAGGTAAGTACTCTCTCTCTGTTTTATTGTTCTGTTTTCTATTTTTTTCTTCCTCTGTTTTGATTTAGTTTAGCAACTAAATCATTTTGATAAATTCTGTAGGTTTTTATGTGGCTTGCTAAAATATATACAAAGCCACTCACAAACTTCCAGAATTATTGGAGTCATATTTAATATATATTAAATATGAATCCAAAGCAAATAGTTATTGAATTAATTCAAATGGCCAAAATAATTATCTCTGTGACTCCAAAAATATTGGTTTGAATTTTACCTCTTACCAATATTTCTATGGAATAACAGGAACATTTTCTTGGACTCCTTTGAGAAGATTTAAATGTTGGTTATTTTTAGAGGTTTCCTGAGGCTTTTGAAAATTCCTCAATTCAATTTCATTCGAATTTAAACATGATGCACACATGGAAGCAAGCATAGATCAGGCCAGAACTAGGGATGTGACAACTCACCCCCACTAAACAAAAATCTCGTCCCGAGATTCAAGCGTAGGGTAAGGTGAAGGGGGAACGCCAACTAGCACAATCTTCACGATCCAGGTTGCACTTCAATTGAACGTTGATTCGTTCACCATCATTGTCTCGAAGTCTTGCTCTGAGAACTCCAACTATCATGACAACGAGAGGAAGGAAAGACCCTAAAAGAATTGTTCTTCTCGAAGGTCGAACAACTCAGGATTAACTCACGGAATGAAACATAGTAACATCTCTCGAGCTGAGACACGAAGCATACATCTGAGGAAATGGAGTGAGACAGATGACGAGGGTTCACTAGGTAGACAACAATTTCACGCTTAAGAAGGTGGTAATCGATTGTCAACGTAGCGAGGAGTTGAGTTGCCATGATACCACAACGAGGCACCTTAGGGATGGTGACTCGTAGATATAACCCCTTAAGTGGCAAAAAGAATTACCTTCGATTCAGAGATCATTGAAACTCTTTAAACCAGCCTAAGGCAATTCTCGAGCGATCGTTTGGAGGGGGTCGGTAGAATGGCATACTCGGACTTGGATGATGTGGATTACCTTGTTGAAGACAACGTAATGGATGAATTTGCTTACCACCGGAAATGGAAGAGACCCATGGTAGAATGGCACATTGGCGGTGCAAGCTGGGAACAAAATGCAAATGCTGGGAATGATTCTGGTAACTGGGGAAGAACCCAACAATAGAGAGTGAATTCACTGTTTGAAAAGGTCATAGCATTGCCGAGGAAACTGAGAGGAATCCCAGTTAGTGCCGATGATAACACGTAGCGCTTGTGCGTGCTCTCAAGAACTTGAGCATTTCCACAATCATCAAGGTTTTACCAATATCCGTGTCAAGGATCCTGGCAACACAACTTGCTACCATGATGAATGATGATGGATGATGCAGATGCAAAGGAAGATAACACTTTCTCAGATTTCACCTTAGCGAGGCCAAGGAACCAAAATCTGGATGATCGACCGAGAGACATTTAGCACTCCGCTTCTAATGTTCTCCTTGATGTACTAGCGTATCCCATTCCTTGAAATGGTCTGGTATCTAGAACATCAGGTAAAGGTCATACTTCGGAAACACTAAAATCATAAGGCATAGCTAGGGGGTAAATCCTACGAAGTCCTTATGGGGAGGTGGCCAACTTCCTCAAATCAAGATACTACAACAGGAGGTCTTCCGGCTGGGTGTGTTGGCCACGACATCCACTTTACCGGTTATCGCGAGACCAATATTATAGTTCTTGGGAAATGTTCCAACCATCACATCTGCCTGAGATTCAGATCTGGTTGGTGTCAGAATATTCCAGACTCATCAAGTCTAGAAAGAAAAATGAAAGTTTACAACATAAATCGACGAGACGGCGTTGTGAGATTCTCGGGGAATGAATTACGGCAGTAAGCTCCAAGACATGAGCTGGTTCTGCTACAACATGTGAACACGTTGTCCTAGACAAACATGATCCCATGGTAGTCTTACAATAAAACACTACCGAGTTCAGGTTGGGAACCATCATCGAGGATATCAAAGTCCTTATATAAGTCCGGATTAGCTCTTATGAAGGAACTCCTTCTCCTTGAACAAATCAATCAGTGGCTTGGTGTGCTAGGGATACATATAGATTGAAGGTTGCAAGTCTTCAAACCACAGAATTCTTCGCACGTGTGCATGACTGATTTGGAATGATTCCAAAGAAAGCAACATTGACTTTCTCGAATCCACGGCGGCAACTTGCATCAGATGCACATGAATTAAAGGAAGTTACTACCTTCATCCAAACATATGCTTCATGAACGAAACACGAAGAAATGCTTACACAAGTTTCCAACACTAGGTTGATGTTCAACATGATTCATGGGGGGAGACAAAATGCTACTGATGGGCTCAACAACAACTCATCGGAATTTCCATATCACTGGACTTCCACCATCATGTGAACACGGTGATAGCATTGGTCAGACCAAAGATGTAATGGTGTATGCTCGAGGGATCAACCACGAGTAAGACAACATTACGAGCATCGTTGGTACTGATTTGATTTGACGATAGCCCACACTCAAATCAAAGGATTGATAAGACAATAGGTCCAGCAACTGATCACAGGGACCAATCGATGAAGATATCATCTTTCTTCAACGCACACTACACAAGAATATCCCTTTGGAACGAACTAAGTCAGGCAAGCTTTTATCTTCCAACTCTCCAAGTTGTTGTCTAGCTTAACCAACTAGCTCAGGGGTATCCAACACGGATTCTTGGAGAAAGGGTGGTTTACAGGATAAACCAACTTGATCACGAGCTCAACATAACAGTCAGGTGACAACCTGGTGATACTTTCGAGAAGATATTCGGAAAATCACGAACCACCGATATGTTACTAAGATCGGGAACAATCTTGCTTTTCAGGGCAAGACGATATGATCAAATGAGCGAGGACTTGACAAAATCCTAACTCATTGATCGGAGAGTGCACCAGAAATAAGGACTAGGTAGCACAATCAACCTTAGGGTGATGATTCAATAATCAACATGCTAAGAATGAGGTTATCGTCCATTTAACTACCAAGCAACGGAGTTGCTAGGAGTATTGATTTCACACACCATGATTCACTCGTCGACATTCCGGTTATAACAACACGGAAACCGAGAAATGAATAATGATGGAGAGAAGTATCACTTCACCAAGAGTTCATAGGATGGTGTGCAATTCCCATGACATTCTTGATATAAAGATGGTAATACTCCAAAGTAGAACAGAGCAAAAGCAAGATTAGCAATTTGATCTGCGGAGTACGACTGCTTTGACCCAATCCTGGAAATGGACAAGGTACTGGAGTTTGTTTCTCCCAGTCATTCCAGAATAGAATGGCTAGACGGACCACAAGAGTAATAGGAATGCACGCATACTCTTGACTATCAAATGATAGACCAGGGTTAGAAGACAACTAAGAGGGACAACTCAAAGGAACATATAACTTTCTGAGTTGTGGATGCATAGATTAGTATGTCGAACCAAGTTCAACATAATTCTTCCGGATAACCCATGCAGAAAGGTTGAGCTGGCAGAGTCACAATATAGCATGGAGAACTCATCGAGAGCACTCTTGTTATCATCTTTTGGTTCACAAGAACTCCTGCCAAGAATGGTTCATGGTATTTGGAAGAACGATATACCACGGACCTCGAGGACTATCGCAAAGGTTACTAATATCCTAAAGGAACTAGCAACACTATCAACATGATGTAAGTAGGGTGAATCTCGAGTTCAAGAACCCAGAAATAGAATGCCTACTAAGTAAATGGCATCACGGGATGCTTTCCATAATGACGGCCAGAATCATCACACTGGAAACACAGATCATGGCTAGACCACTAGATGATCCCCTAAGCACTTAGGGTCATAATAGGAACTCCAACATATATGTCAAGGCAATAGAATACCTCAACTCAGCAATTAGTGTGATTAACCTGGCCCAAAGGAACATAAAAACCAGAGGGGAAGGACTTGCAAGTGCATCAGATTGTTTAGAAACCTGGGATGACTCGGACAGCATAACGGCTATAAATGCTCAAAAAGATTTGAGACATGCTACAAAAATGGTGGCATAGCCACTCAGAAGCACAATATCAAGGTCTCGAGATCAATAATTAACATACAGAGGTAGAAACTGAACTGAGACTTAATTCCAACAATTCTATAAGTCTACGGATTAGTAACACGTGATCCTGATAGAAAGAAGAGATAGCCTAGTTCTTAATCCCCGTAGAAGAGAAGAGGTTGACTCAGATCAGAAGGCCATGAGGTATAAGGAGTAAAAAGAGCCTTACGTTCCATCCCACAATCAATTCCCTTATATAACTAAAGAATTTTTAGACTCAACTTCGACCAGTTTGGCTTGGTAATCCTACAGGCAGTCAAGCTCTGATACCAACGCTGTCAGGACCCTGATCCTGAGTCACACCGATCTAGCATGTAACACATCATATCACTTTACGGCCTCACGCACGGTATTCCCACGGGTGCCACCTTACCTGGCCCGGGACCGTTTGCGCCTTTTGGCTCACGTATATGATAGTGTCGCTAGCATCCATATGACAAAGAACCCGGGCTGACATGGCTAGTCGTGAACCCAAAGTGGCACTAACTTACAGGGACAGGCATCCATGACCCAGCATCGAACGTGTTGGTCATCAGCGAGTGAATCCAGGCTGTAGCACTGGGCTAGCAGGACTCCGGTGAACCGGGCTGTAGCGGGCTAACAGGACTCCGGTATTCATCGCGTGACATTTCCCCGAAGGGACAGACACAGGAATGAAGAAGGACACATGCCGGCCAGCCTAAGTGTTCCGGAGCAGTAGCAAGCTACCATGGCTCAGTGGAAACACTAGGAGACATTTCCCGATAAGAGAGGCTACTAAGGATAAACAACTAGATAGCCAGATCCCACACATACCAAGCATTTCAATAACATACACACAATATGCTCGATATGTGCAAATACAACATGGCATCACAACATGACTCTACGACTCAAGTATTTATTCAATAGGCTCCGAGGAGCGAGATATTACAAACATGGGTCTCATGACCCAACAATCAGAGCATACAAGTCAAAGCACATGCGGAAGCTTAACATGTCTGAGTACAGACATCTAGAACTGAAAAAGGCTGAGAAGCCTGACTATCTACCAGATCCTGCCGAGGGCACAAGATCGTAGCTGAGGTACAAGCTAAACGTCGAAGTCCACGTGGAACTACTAGCGAGACCGAAGTCTCTCTGCAAAAACATAAAATAGGCAAACGTGAGTACAAATGTACCCAGCAAGACTTACATCAGAACTAACTACATATGCATCATTATCAACAAAGGGGATGGTGGGGTTTAACTGCAGCAAGCCAGCTTTGACTCGGTGGCTATCCTGAACTACGACTGTAAGTAACCCTTTTGAGGTGGCGCACACGAGTCCACATATTCACCATATCAATACACCACTATGGATCCGCTCCCGTCTCCCTGCGAGAACGCCAGCCATAGCACTCACGCTTATCTTGCGTATTTTAGAGTATCCACTTTCACTTGTCTATGAACTGATATAAGCAACCCAGAAGTCCTTTACCGCGGACACGGCTATTCGAATAGATGATGTTAACCCTGCAGGGGTGTACTTCTTCATACATGTTTCCACCACTTAGCGTCTGCACACGACATGTGCTCGGCAGACTTCAAGCGAAAGCCGACGTGGGTGTAGACCACGACCTACCTAAACACTCAAGTCTCTAGTCCAGGTTTATCGCCTATTCGGGTTCCATCCATGAGGAGATCCGGCCGGAGTTTCGCTCACAGCCCCAAACGATGTGAACAGGGTTCCGTGACACCAAACGGGCGCCCGGTATACCCGGCCACGTGCCTACCGCATCACAGCCCACCCCTACGGTCAGCGCTGTCCACGGCCTCCAGCATACTACAAACACCAGAAACTACTTGCAACTCCTGGACAGAGGACAAGGGTGAATAAGAAGTCGAGCGGGGTCATATTTCAGGGCCCAATGTATGGTAGTAGCTGAATCATGGATCACAAACACAGAACTCAGTTCCTATGGACGGCTTCAATGAGACAACCCACCATGTACTCCTACATGGCCTCTCACCGCTACCTTTACCAAATCGTGTTCACACGCTTAGCTCACACACTGTAGGACATGTTCACACACCTCTGATTCATCCCCGATGAATCAGACCTGACTCAACTCTAAGCAGTAGCAGGCATGACAAACAAACATGAATGAGTAGGCACAACATGGCTCAAACAACTCCTACTCATACTAGTGGGTTTCATCTATTTACTGTGGCAATGACAGGTCATGCGGAGGATAAAGGGGTTCAGCTACCGCAGCAAGTAACAGATGAATCGGTGTTGTCCTAATGCATTAAAAGAGAGCAGGAGCGAGAGAGTAGGATTGTATCGGAATGAACAAGGGGGTTTTGCTTGCCTGGCACTTCTGAAGATAACATTGAGTCTTCATCAGTGTCAACGATCACAACGTCGGAACATCGTCTATCGGGAGGGAACAGATACCGGCAACAAGGAAGAAATACAATCAATGCAATGCACAATATGATGCATGCTCATGACATGGCAATATGAATGTGTTTTGAGCTAATGCAACTAGCAATAGATTAAATGAAGTTGGTTTGAATACAAGATTCAAATTCAAACTCCATATGTGATTATTCAAATGCCATTTAATTGATTTGTGCTAAACAGCAGCTATAAGTTGTTCTAACATGCATGAAAATGGTACAGATGGATTCCTTGAATTTTTTTGATAATTTTTCATATATAATTTATTTCATTCTGACCAACGGTTGATTTTATATGAATTTTAGAAGTTTAGATCATTTTCTGGAATTTCCTGAATAATAATAAATCCAGAAAATGATTTATGGCGTCAGCACCATGTCACTGTGACGTCAGCAGAGTCAACTGGGCTGGTCCGGGTCAAACCTGACGTGTGGGGTCCACACGTCAGTGACACATGAACAAATCCCGGTCAAACCCAGCGCTGACTGGGGTTTGACCAGGCGTGGGGCCCACTGTCAGCGGTTGTAGGGTGTTTAGCTGGCTGGGTTAGCTTCTAATGACGAGGCCACGTCAGCTCTCGCCGGAGTTTCGCCGGCGGCGGCCTAAACTGCGGCGGCAACTCGCCGGACTTGAGCTGCGGGCGACGGATGGATGCGCGAAGTCCACCAGAGGGTAGCCCGCGCTCGACCGCGTCTAGCAGAGCGATCGGAAGGCCTCGGAGTCGCCGGAGATGACGACGGCGAGCACAGAGGCAGCGGCCGGAGCTCGGACGCCGATCGATTCGATGCTATGGTGCACTACAAGAGAAACTGGTGGGTGCTGCGGGCTCCTGAGGTTGCGGTGAGCACGACGGTGGGCTCGGGAGTGAGCTGCGGTGGCGGTGGCCACGGCCACGCCATGGCCGGCGGCAAGGAGCAATCGGCTCCGGTGAAAAGGGCGGCTAGAGTGCGGGAACGAGCGTGAGGAGGAGGGGGAATGGAAGAGGAGCTCACAGCGGATCCGGTAGAGGTAACGGCGAGGCCGGGGAGGGGTTGGAGCTCGCGAATCCTCGAAAGTTCGCCGACAGCCGAAGGTTGGGGACGAGCTTGAGGGCGACGCTGCAGGGCTTCCGAAGGGCCGTGGATCGGTGGGGAGGAAGAGGGGGTCGAGGCGGAGCTTTGGGAGGCGTCGGGGAGGCGAGGCGGTGGCTGTGGCCGCGCGAGCGCTGGTCGGCGGCGACGGGCTCCGTTCGGTCGCGGGAGAGAGAGGGAGCAGAGGAGGATAGGGACGGAGGGAGAGACACGGGAGAGTGGCGAGAGGTGCAAGGGGTCGAGGGGAGTGTGTGGCACCCTCGGGTGCCTCCAGCGGCGAGCAGGTAAGCAGGAGGTGGCCGGGGCTCTCGGGCGCGCGCCACGCCTCGCCTCTGCCTACTGGCAGAGGAAGACGACGAGCGGCGAGGTAGGTGGGCTGGGCTGGTCAAGCTGGGCCACAGCTGGGCTGCCAGGTAAGTACTCTCTCTCTGTTTTATTGTTCTGTTTTCTATTTTTTTTTCTTCCTCTGTTTTGATTTAGTTTAGCAACTAAATCATTTTGATAAATTCTGTAGGTTTTTATGTGGCTTGCTAAAATATATACAAAGCCACTCACAAACTTCCAGAATTATTGGAGTCATATTTAATATATATTAAATATGAATCCAAAGCAAATAGTTATTGAATTAATTCAAATGGCCAAAATAATTATCTCTGTGACTCCAAAAATATTGGTTTGAATTTTACCTCTTACCAATATTTCTATGGAATAACAGGAACATTTTCTTGGACTCCTTTGAGAAGATTTAAATGTTGGTTATTTTTAGAGGTTTCCTGAGGCTTTTGAAAATTCCTCAATTCAATTTCATTCGAATTTAAACATGATGCACACATGGAAGCAAGCATAGATCAGGCCAGAACTAGGGATGTGACAGAGATCATCGAGGAGCATGTGGGAGCCAACATGGGTATCCAGATCCCGCTGTTGGTTATTGACCGGAGAGCAATCTCGGTCATGTCTACATGTCTCCCGAACCCGTAGGGTCTGCACACTTAAGGTTCGGTGACGCTAGGGTTGTAGGGATGTGTATTTGCAGTAACCCGAAAGTTGTTCGAAGTCCCGGATGAGATCCAGGACGTCACGAGGAGTTTCGGAATGGTCCGGAGGTAAAGAATTATATATAGGAAGTGCTATTTCGACCATCGGGACAAGTTTTGGGGTCACCGGTATTGTACCGGGACCACCGGAAGTGTCCCGGGGGTCCACCGGGTGGGGCCACCTATCCCGGAGGGCCCCATGGGCTAAAGTGGGAAGGGATCCAGCCCAAAGTGGGCTGGGGCGCCACTTTCCCCTAGGGCCCATGCGCCTAGGGTAGGGGAAACCCTAAAGGGGGCGCCCCCTTGCTTGGGGGGCAAGCCCCCCACCCCTTGGCCGCCGCCCCCCTAGGCTCCCTATATATAGTGGGGGGGAGGAGGGCCTCTGACCCCATGCCTTTGGTGCCTCCCTCTCCCTCTCCAACACCTCCTCCTCCTCCATAGAGCTTGGCGAAGCCCTGACGGAGTACTGCAGCTCCACCACCACCACACCGTCGTGCTGCTGCTGGAGCCATCTTCCTCAACCTCTCCTTCCCCCTTGCTGGATCAAGAAGGAGGAGACGTCACGCTGACCGTACGTGTGTTGAACGCGGAGGTGTCATCCGTACGATGCTAGGATCTCCGGTGATTTGGATCACGTCGAGTATGGCTTCCTCATCCCCGTTCTTTGAACGCTTCCGCACGTGATCTACAAAGGTATGTAGATGCAATCCGATCACTCGTTGCTAGATGAACTCCTAGATGGATCTTGGTGAAACCGTAGGAAAATTTTTGTTTTCTGCAACGTTCCCCAACAGTGGCATCATGAGCTAGGTCTATGCCTAGTTCCTTTTGCACGAGTAGAACACAATTTGTTGTGGGCGTAGATGTTGTCAACTTTCTTGCCGCTACTAGTATTATTTTGCTTCAACGGTATTGTGGGATGAAGCGGCCCGGACCAACCTTACACGTACGCTTACGTGAGACCGGTTCCACCGACTGACATGCACTAGTTGCATAAGGTGGCTGGCGGGTGTCTGTCTCTCCCACTTTAGGTGGAGCGGATTTGATGAAAAGGATCCTTATGAAGGGTAAATAGAAGTTGACAAATCACGTTGTGGCTTTCACGTAGGTAAGAAAACGTTCTTGCTAGAACCCTATTTCAGCCACGTAAAACTTGCAACAACAATTAGAGGACGTCTAACTTGTTTTTGCAGCAAGTGCTTTGTGATATGATATGGCCAAAGTTGTGATGAATGATGAATGATATATATGTGATGTATGAGATGTTCATGCTATTGTAATAGGAATCATGACTTGCATGTCGATGAGTATGACAACCGGCAGGAGCCATAGGAGTTGTCTTTATTTTTGTATGACCTGCGTGTCATTGAGAAACGCCATGTAAATTACTTTACTTTATTGCTAAACGTGTTAGCCATAGTAGTAGAAGTAATAGTTGGCGAGCAACTTTATGGAGACACGATGATGGAGATCATGGTGTCATGCTGGTGACAAGATGATCATGGAGCCCCAAGATGGAGATCAAAGGAGCTATGTGATATTGGCCATATCATGTCACTTTTATTATTTGATTGCATGTGATGTTTATCATGTTTTTGCATCTTGTTTACTTAGAACGACGGTAGTAAATAAGATGATCCCTCATAATAATTTCAAGAAAGTGTTCCCCCTAACTGTGCACCGTTGCGACAGTTCGTTGTTTCGAAGCACCACGTGATGATCGGGTGTTAGATTCCAACGTTCACATACAACGGGTGTAAGACAGATTTACACATGCAAACACTTAGGTTGACTTGACGAGCCTAGCATGTACAGACATGGCCTCGGAACACAGAAGACCAAAAGGTCGAGCATGAGTCGTATAGAAGATACGATCAACATGAAGATGTTCACCGATGTTGACTAGTCCGTCTCACGTGATGATCGGACACGGCCTAGTTAACTCGGATCATGTTATACTTAGATTACTGGAGGGATGTCTATCTAAGTGGGAGTTCATTGAATAATTTGATTAGATGAACTTAACTATCATGAACTTAGTCTAATTTTTTTACAATATGTCTTGTAGATCAAATGGCCAACATAGTCCTCAACTTCAACGCGTTCCTAGAGAAAACCAAGCTGAAAGACGATGGCAGCAACTACACGGACTGGGTCCGGAACCTGAGGATCATCCTCATAGCTTCCAAGAAAGATTATGTCCTACAAGCACCGCTAGGTGACGCACATGTTCTCCCTGCAGAACAAGACATTATGAACGCTTGGCAGGCACGTACCGATGACTACTCCCTCGTTCAGTGCGGCATGCTTTACAGCTTAGAGCCGGGGCTCCAAAAGCGTTTTGAGAGACACGGAGCATATGAGATGTTCGAAGAGCTGAAAATGGTTTTCCAAGCTCATGCCCGGGTCGAGAGATATCAAGTCTCCGACAAGTTCTTCAGCTGTAAGATGGAGGAAAATAGTTCTATCAGTGAGCATATACTCACTATGTCTGGGTTGCATAACCGCTTGACTCAGCGGGGAGCTAATCTCCCGGATGACGCGGTCATTGGCAGAATCCTTCAGTCGCTTCCACCGAGCTACAAGAGCTTTGTGATGAACTTCAATATGAAGGGGATGGAAAAGACCATTCCTGAAGTATTTGCAATGCTGAAATCGGCAGAGGTAGAAGTCAAAAAGGAACATCAAGTGTTGATGGTGAATAAAACCACTAAGTTCAAGAAGGGCAAGGGTAAGAAAGCCTTCAAGAAGGACGGCAAGGGAGTTGCCGCGCCCGGCAAGCAAGCTGCCGGGAAAAAGCCAAATAATGGACCCAAGCCCGAGACTGAGTGCTTTTATTGCAAGGGAAGTGGTCACTGGAAGCGGAACTGCTCCAAATACTTAGCGGACAAGAAGGCCGGCATCACGAAAGGTATATGTGATATACATGTAATCGATGTGTACCTTAATAGTACTCGTAGTAGCTCCTGGGTATTTGATACCGGTGCGGTTGCTCACATTTGTAACTCAAAACAGGAGCTGCGGAATAAGCGGAGACTGGCGAAGGACGAGGTGACGATGCGCGTCGGGAATGGTTCCAAGGTCAATGTGATCGCCGTCGGCACGCTACCTCTACATTTACCTTCGGGATTAGTTTTAAACCTTAATAATTGTTATTTAGTGCCAGCTTTGAGCATGAACATTGTATCAGGATCTCGTTTAATTCGAGATGGCTACTCATTTAAATCCGAGAATAATGGTTGTTCTATTTATATGAGAGATATGTTTTATGGTCATGCTCCGATGGTGAATGGTTTATTCTTAACGAATCTCGAGCGTAATGCTACACATGTTCATAGTGTGAGTACCAAAAGATGTAAGATTGATAATGATAGTCCCACATACTTGTGGCACTGCCGCCTTGGTCACATAGGTGTCAAACGCATGAAGAAGCTCCATGCTGATGGACTTTTAGAGTCTCTTGATTACGAATCATTTGACACGTGTGAACCATGCCTCATGGGTAAAATGACCAAGACTCCATTCTCAGGAACAATGGAGCGAGCAACCAACTTATTGGAAATCATACATACTGATGTGTGCGGTCCAATGAGTGTTGAGGCTCGCGGTGGCTATCGTTATGTTCTCACCCTCACTGATGACTTGAGTAGATATGGGTATGTCTACTTAATGAAACACAAGTCTGAGACCTTTGAAAAGTTCAAGGAATTTCAGAGTGAGGTTGAGAATCAACATGGCAAGAAAATCAAGTTCCTGCGATCAGATCGTGGAGGAGAATACTTGAGTCACGAGTTTGGCACACACTTAAGAAAATGTGGAATAGTTTCACAACTCACGCCGCCTGGAACACCTCAGCGTAATGGTGTGTCCGAACATCGTAATCGCACTCTATTAGATATGGTGCGATCTATGATGTCTCTTACCGATTTACCGCTATCTTTTTGGGGCTATGCTTTAGATACTGCCGCATTCACTTTAAATAGGGCTCCGTCGAAATCCGTTGAGACGACACCGTATGAATTATGGTTTGGGAAGAAACCTAAGCTGTCGTTTCTAAAAGTTTGGGGATGCGATGCTTATGTCAAGAAACTTCAACCTGAAAAGCTCGAACCCAAGTCGGAAAAATGCGTCTTCATAGGATACCCTAAAGAAACTATTGGGTATACCTTCTACCTCAGATCCGAAGGCAAGATCTTTGTTGCCAAGAATGGATCCTTTCTAGAGAAGGAGTTTCTCTCGAAAGAAGTAACTGGGAGGAAAGTAGAACTAGATGAAGTATTACCTCTTGAACCGGAAAATGGCGCAACTCAAGAAAATGTTCCTGAGGTGCCTGCACCGACTAGAGAGGAAGTTAATGATGATGATCAAGATACTTCTGATCAAGCTCCTACAGAAATTCGAAGGTCCACAAGGACACGTTCCGCACCAGATTGGTACGGCAACCCTGTCTTGGAAATCATGTTGTTAGACAACGGTGAACCTTCGAACTATGAAGAAGCGATGGCGGGCCCGGATTCCGACAAATGGCTGGAAGCCATGAAATCCGAGATAGGATCCATGTATGAAAACGAAGTATGGACTTTGACTGACTTGCCCATAGAGCGGTGAGCCATAGAAAATAAATGGATCTTTAAGAAGAAGACAGACGCGGATGGTAATGTGACCATCTATAAAGCTCGGCTTGTCGCTAAGGGTTATCGACAAGTTCAAGGGGTTGACTACGATGAGACTTTCTCACCGGTAGCGAAGCTGATGTCCGTCCGAATCATGTTAGCAATTGCCGCATTCTATGATTATGAAATATGGCAAATGGATGTCAAAATGGCATTCCTTAATGGTTTCCTTAAGGAAGAATTGTATATGATGCAGCCGGAAGGTTTTGTCGATCCTAAGTATGCTGACAAGGTGTGCAAGCTCCAACGCTCGATTTATGGGCTGATGCAAGCATCTCGGAGTTGGAACATTCGCTTTGATGAGATGATCAAAGCGTTTGGGTTTATGCAGACTTATGGAGAAGCCTGCGTTTACAAGAAAGTGAGTGGGAGCTCTGTAGCATTTCTCATATTATATGTAGATGACATACTTTTGATGGGAAATGATATAGAGCTTTTGGACAGCATTAAGGCCTACTTGAATAAGAGTTTTTCAATGAAGGACCTTGGAGAAGCTGCTTATATATTAGGCATCAAGATCTACAGAGATAGATCAAGACGCCTCATAGGTCTTTCACAAAGCACATACCTTGATAAGATATTGAAGAAGTTCAATATGGATCAGTCTAAGAAGGGGTTCTTGCCTGTGTTGCAAGGTGTGAAATTGAGCTCAGCTCAATGTCTGACCACGGCAGAAGATATAGAAGAGATGAGTGTCATCCCCTATGCCTCAGCCATAGGTTCTATTATGTATGCCATGTTGTGTACCAGACCTGATGTAAACCTTGCCGTGAGTTTGGTAGGAAGGTACCAAAGTAATCCCGGCAAGGAACACTGGACAACGGTCAAGAATATCCTGAAGTACCTGAAAAGGACTAAGGAAATGTTTCTCGTTTATGGAGGTGACGAAGAGCTCGTCGTAAAAGGTTATGTCGACGCTAGCTTCGACACAGATCTGGATGACTCTAAGTCACAAACCGGATACGTGTATATTTTGAATGGTGGGGCAGTAAGCTGGTGCAATTGCAAGCAGAGCGTCGTGGCGGGATCTACATGTGAAGCGGAGTACATGGCAGCCTCGGAGGCAGTTCATGAAGCAATTTGGATGAAGGAGTTCATCACCGACCTAGGAGTCATACCCAATGCGTCGGGGCCGATCAAGCTCTTCTGTGACAACACTGGAGTTATTGCTCTTGCCAAGGAGCCCAGGTTTCACAAGAAGACAAGGCACATCAAGCGTCGCTTCAACTCCATTCGTGAAAATGTTCAAGATGGAGACATAGATATTTGTAAAGTACATACGGACCTGAATGTAGCAGATCCGTTGACTAAACCTCTCCCTAGAGCAAAACATGATCAACACCAGAATTCCATGGGTGTTCGATTCATCACAATGTAACTAGATTATTGACTCTAGTGCAAGTGGGAGACTATTGGAAATATGCCCTAGAGGCAATAATAAAAGGGATTATTATTATATTTCCTTGTTCATGATAATTTCTTTTATTCATGCTATAATTGTGTTATCCGGAAATCGTAATACATGTGTGAATACTTAGACACCAACATGTCCCTAGTAAGCCTCTAGTTGACTAGCTCGTTGATCAACAGATAGTCATGGTTTCCTGACTATGGACATTGGATGTCATTGATAACGAGATCACATCATTAGGAGAATGATGTGATGGACAAGACCCAATCCTAAACATAGCACAAGATCGTATAGTTTGTTTGCTAGAGTTTTCCAATGTCAAGTATCTTTTCCTTAGACCATGAGATCGTGTAACTCCCGGATACCGTAGGAGTGCTTTGGGTGTACCAAACGTCACAACGTAACTGGGTGACTATAAAGGTATACTGCGGGTATCTCCGAAAGTGTCTGTTGGGTTGACACGGATCAAGACTGGGATTTGTCACTCCGTATGACGGAGGGGTATCACTGGGCCCACTCGGTAATGCATCATCATAATGAGCTCAAAGTGACCAAGTGTCTGGTCACAGGATCATGCATTACGGTACGAGTAAAGTGACTTGCCGGTAACGAGATTGAACGAGGTATTGGGATACCGACGATCGAATCTCGGGCAAGTAACATACCGATTGACGAAGGGAATTGTATACGGGGTTGCTTGAATCCTCGACATCGTGGTTCATCCGATGAGATCATCGAGGAGCATGTGGGAGCCAACATGGGTATCCAGATCCCGCTATTGGTTATTGACCGGAGAGCAATCTCGGTCATGTCTACATGTCTCCCAAACCCGTAGGGTCTGCACACTTAAGGTTCGGTGACGCTAGGGTTGTAGGGATATGTATATGCAGTAACCCGAAAGTTGTTCGAAGTCCCGGATGAGATCTAGGACGTCACGAGGAGTTTCGGAATGGTCCGAAGGTAAAGAATTATATATAGGAAGTGCTATTTCGGCCATCGGGACAAGTTTCGGGGTCACCGGTATTGTACCGGGACCACCGGAAGGGTCCCGGGGGTCCACCGGGTGGGGCCACCTATCCCGGAGGGCTCCATGGGCTAAAGTGGGAAGGGATCCAGCCCAAAGTGAGCTGGGGCGCCACTTTCCCCTAGGGCCCATGCGCCTAGGGTAGGGGAAACCCTAAAGGGGGCGCCCCCTTGCTTGGGGGGCAAGCCCCCCACCCCTTGGCCGCCGCCCCCCTAGGAGATTGCATATCCTAGGGACGGCGCCCCCCCTAGGCTCCCTATATATAGTGG
>NC_041392.1:191790690-191806102 GCF_002162155.2 Triticum dicoccoides
GGGAAGGAGGGCCTCTGACCCCACGCCTTTGGTGCCTCCCTCTCCCTCTCCAACACCTCCTCCTCCTCCATAGAGCTTGGCGAAGCCCTGACGGAGTACTGCAGCTCCACCACCACCACGCCGTCGTGCTGCTGCTGGAGCCATCTTCCTCAACCTCTCCTTCCCCCTTGCTGGATCAAGAAGGAGGAGACATCACAATGACCATATGTGTGTTGAACGCGGAGGTGCCGTCCGTACGGCGCTAGGATCTCCGGTGATTTGGATCACGTCGAGTACGGCTTCCTCATCCCCGTTCTTTGAACGCTTCCGTGCGTGATCTACAAAGGTATGTAGATGCAATCCGGTCACTCGTTGCTAGATGAACTCCTAGATGGATCTTGGTGAAACCATAGGAAAATTTTTGTTTTCTGCAATGTTCCCCAACACTGGCTGGCCAGGCCATGCAGGCGGCCCATGACCCTGCACCGTCGTGCCTTGGACCTTTTGTAGATGTGTTGCAGGCCCCGGTGGCTCCTCTCCTACCCACCCCGACGACCCGAAGACGACGCAAAGAGGTGCCGCCCAACTTCACCCCTAGACGTAGCGGTCGTATCGCCCTTGCTGACAGGGGGTTGGACTCGGAGATGAAGGCCAAGCGTGTCCTTCTTCGGCGGCTGGGTCTACTCCAAGATGATGAGCCTCTCAATGATGTCATACTGGCACGATACTCGGCGTTGTTCAAGCAGCCCCTTGTGGATGATGTGATCCAAGCCTTTGTGGATTTCTATGGATGGAGCCTACCGCACCGGTAGCCTGGGGGCCAGCAGCTCTCGGGCCCCTGCCCGGTTGAGGGTTGATACTTCCCTCGCCCCCCCGGCTACCCCCACCTTTCTCATGGATCACAACCTTAGCTTTATTTTCTGGAATGTTCGCGGGCTCAATTCGAGGGCGAAACATTGTGCTGTTCGTAGCGTGATCGCGTCCGCTGCTCCTTGTATTGTCTGTCTTCAAGAAACTAAGCTCGATTCGGTCTCGTCCTCGCTTGTCCTTGAGACTCTCGGCGCTTCCTATGAGGACTTCTTCTTTCTCCCCACGGTTGGCACCCGTGGTGGCATCCTTCTTGCTTGGTGTAGGACGAAGATCTTGCTTTCCCACCCCGATGTTGGCACCCATCATGTGTCCGCCCTGGTCTCATCCCCCTCTAGCGGTCCACACTGGTGGATTACGGGCGTCTATGGGCCACAGAATGACGACGAGAAGCTGGCCTTTCTCACCGAGCTGCAGCACTTCCGCAACACTTGCGCGGGGCCATGGCTTGTCGGTGGAGATTTTAACACGATCACATCCGCTGAGGATAAGAACAATAGTAGACTCAACCACCGGATCATGCACCGCTTCCGACATTTCATTGCGGACATGGAATTACGGGATATCTACCTCCACGGTCGCTGTTACACTTGGTCCAATGAGCAAGACCAGCCCACCTTGGTGCGCATTGATCGAGTTATGTGCACGCCAACCTGGGAGTCTTCCCTACCTGGCTGCATGCTTCGCTGTCTCTCTTCGACAGTTTCCGACCATAGTCCACTTCTCTTGGATTGTGCGCCCACCTTGGAGGCCGCCAGACGCTTTCACTTTGAGTGTTTCTGGCCCAAGTTAGATGGTTACATCGATGTTGTGTCCCAGGCTTGGAACTCTGTTGAGCCGGACCCCGACCCGTTCCGCAGGGTCTATGACAGACTTAAAGTCATTGCGCGCAAGCTCCGCAGCTGGGAAGCTAGGACGTTGGGCGGCATCTCTCTTCAACTCCTGCTCTCCCGCGAGATCATTGCGCGTCTGGATGAGGCGCAGGACTTTCGACCCCTCTCTTTTGACGAGAAGTGGCTGTGGCGCAAGTTGAAACATACTTACTTTGGCTTGGCCTTGCTCGAGCGATCCCTTGCACGGCAACGATCGAGGTTCTCCTGGCTTCGGGTAGGCGCGACGAACACCGCCTTCCAACGCATCCATGCTTCCCAGCGGCGGCAGAAAAACTTGATCACCGAGCTTCATGTTGGCGACCAGCTCGTTTCAGACAATGCGGAGATGGCTCGCGCCGCTTTTGATCACTTCTCCGGATCTCTTGGCTCCGTAGACCCGCGGCCGTTCTCCCTTGACTTTGCCGCCTTTGACCACTGCTCCTTTGACCTCTCCGACCTCGAGCTGCCGTTCTCTGAAGAAGAAATTTGGCGCGCGGTGAAGCTGTTGCCCGCAGGGAAGGCGCCTGGCCCGGACGGATTCACCTCGGAGTTTCTTTGCTCCACTTGGGAGATCGTCAAAGGCGACATCTGTGAGGCCTTCCGGAAGCTTTATGCCATGAATGGGCATAGTTTCCAGTGCCTCAACGAGGCCCTCATTACCCTGATTCCCAAGAAACAAGATGCTGAGTCTCTGATGGATTATCGCCCCATTAGCCTTATTCACCTTCTTGCCAAGCTGTTTGCTAAAGTCCTCTCACTCCGGTTGGCGCCGAGGCTTGGAGAGATCATGTCGGCCAACCAAAGCGCCTTCATCTCGGGCAGGTGCATCCACGACAATTTCTTGCTTGTCCAACAAACTGCCTGACACCTCCACAGCATCAAGGCGCCAAGAATTCTGCTCAAGCTCGACATTGCCAAAGCATTCGATTCGGTCTCCTGGCCTTTCCTGCTCGAGGTCCTTCGCCACCTCGGATTTGGGCCACGGTGGAGAGAATGGATTTCCATCCTTCTTTCCATAGCCAGTACTCGAGTCTTGATCAACGGGCACCCAGGCCCCCCGATCCCTCACGCTAAAGGCTTGCGGCAAGGTGATCCCGTTTCCCCCATGCTTTTCACCATCGCCATTGACGTGCTCAACTCTTTGGTCCAACATGCCATTCGCTGCAACATCCTCCAGCGCCTCTCTCCTCGACATATGACGTCAAGCATCCCCCTTTATGCGGACGACGTTGTGATCTTCTGCCACCCCGACCTCGCTGACCTCTCGGCGGTGCGCGGGATCCTGCACATTTTTGGATTGGCATCAGGTCTCAAGACCAACTTTGCCAAGTGCTCCATCTCCCCCATCCGGTGTACGGACGCGCAAGCCACTGACGTGAGTGCCGCCCTTGGCTGCCCGGTGGCCCACTTTCTGGTGACCTACCTTGGTCTGCCCCTCGCCATTCAGAGACTTCACTCCTTCGTTCTTGACCCCCTCATCGATCGGCTATGCAAGAGGGTCTCCACCGGCGGGCCCCCCTTCTTTCTTGTGGGGAGAGGCTTGACCTTGTGCGGCACGTCCTCTCTGCCATGCCGCTCCACATTCTCTCGGCCATTGCTCTTAATGCCACCATCCTTCGTCGGGCCAACCGGGTGATCCGCGATTTTCTCTGGCATGGGAGGAAGGACGCGGCTGCTGGCAACTGTCCCGTGGCTTGGCGGAAGGTATGCATGCCGACGCAGCTTGGCGGCCTCGGCGTGCGCGACCTGCAAAGAGTTGGCATCGCCCTTCAAGTCCATTGGCTATGGCTTCAATCTACAGACCCTTCCCGCCCTTGGGCCATCTACAGCTGCATCATGATGCCGAGGTCCGGGCCATCTTCCGCGCCTCTACTAGCTGGGTACTCGGGGATGGGCACTCCTGCCGCTTCTGGACCGACCATTGGATCAAGGGCCAATGCGTCGCTGAGTTCGTGCCCGCTGTCTTTGCACTGGTCTCCAAGCGGAGGCGTAGGTCCCGTTCGGTCTTGGACAGCCTGCTGCACCGTGCTTGGGTGCAAGACATCCAAGGGGCATTAGGGCCTCTTGCGACCCTTCAGTACATTGAGCTATGGCATCGTGTTCGACACATTGAGCTCTCTCCCTCCACTCCTGACTCCATTCGTTGGCGCTGGACCTTCAATGGGCAATTTTCGGCGAGCTCTTGCTACTCCGCTCTATTCCACGGATCCATCCCTTCGGCCCATGCCACCCTGACGTGGAAGACATGGGCGCCCCTGTGCGCTAAGATCTTTATCTGGTTGGTGGCGCAAGAGCGCTGCTGGACTGCTGCGCGACGTGCGCGCCATGGGCTTTCCCACAACCCCACCTGCGTCTTCTGTGACCAGACCTTGGAGACCATCGATCACCTCCTCGCTGGATGCCCCTTCTCCCGCGTTGTCTGGCATAGCACACTTGCTGCATGCAGACTCACGGTTGACATCCCGACCCCTACGTCCCGGTTCATCGAATGGTGGAGTTCGGCTGTGGTGTCCTCCCCTCCGTCTCTGCGCAAAGGTGTTGCCTCCCTGGGTATTCTGGTGGCTTGGAGCATCTGGAAGCATCGCAATGCTGTCATCTTCGACGCTGCTGCACCTTCCTCTGACCGCCTCACTCGGTCCATCCTCGATGAGGCACACACGTGGGCTCTGGCGAAAGCTAGAGGATTGGCAGCGTTTTCTATTTTTGAGCCACCTTAGACGTTTCTTGTTACTTGCGACTGAGCATCCTCGCTCTCTCGATGCTTGTGTGGGTGTAGTCTTGCCCTCCTTGGTGTACGAGTACTGTACCTGCAACCCTGTATGCTCTTTGCTCTCTACCTATCAATGAAATGATACGCAGCTTGCGTATTCGCGATGAAAATGTGAAAATTGCCATGCTATTTTATAGAATTGTCATCCTCTAGATAAAAGAAGTTTATGGTAAGCCCCAATAAAAATTTCATGCCATAAAAAGAAAAATGACATCCTCTCAATTACAAAACGGCATCCCCTCAATAATAAGAAATCCACCCTATTATTAATAAAAATGTCATGCGCTTAGAAATGAAAACTTTCATGCCATTAAAAATAAAAAAAGACATCCTCTCAACATTAAAAATGCCACCTATTATTAACAAAAATTTCATGCGCTTAGCAATAAAATTGGCATGCCATTAAAAACAAAATGGCATCCTCTCAAGATTAAAAATGTCATCCTATTATTAATTAAAATAACATGCATTTAGTGATAAAACTGACATTCCATTGAAAAATGTCATCCTCTCAATAATAAACGGTCGTCCCTATTATTAGTAAAATGCCATGTTATTAATAAATAATAACAAAACTGTCACATACAAAAACAATCTTGACTTGTGATCATTAGAAAAATAATGTTTAAATTTTCCATGTGACATAGTTTCAAAAAACTGGCATTTTAAATTCTTTTTGAAAAAATTCCATGTAACATAATGTTGATCCCATGAAGACCAAGGTCGCCTGGACCCGTCGAGCGAGGGCCTCGACAACCTTGCTTTACGGGATGGCGCCAAGACATCTATCTGCAAAACAAACAAACATGCCTTCTTGAGGTGGCTTGCAAATCTACATCAAGATCCAAGGAAGAAGAAACCTACCTCACAGTGGGGAGCAAGCACCTCGCCGCGGACACGCAGCTTGAGAATGGTCGCACGCTTGCTGACTACCACATCCAGAAGGAGTCCACACCTTCACAGTTGCTTCCCGACAACACGGTAGTACGAAGATCTTCGTGAAGACATCATTGACAATGTCACAATGTCAAGGCAAGATCTCCTTTGGAGGGCTCTGCTTCCTCGCAACGACTCTCTTGGCGCTGGGTCACGTCAACAACCTTTGCCCAACAATGGTAGGTCAAAAGCTGTCACATGCAGGCCAAAAAGTGATGGGACTTGGCATAGGTTGGCGATCGCTTACACATGTGCATGGCGAGTTGTCACAAGGAAGGCACCCCCAGCCGACATGGGTGGCATGCATGGTGAGTCATCGCCTCATTCATCCCAGGCACGACACCTCGCAAGCTATGTGTTGCTGTGAGAGGGCTGCGTTTGTAAAAGCTGGATTCGACAAGACATTCGTTCATGCCCCAACAACGGAGACGAGGACGCATACACCTTCATTTAATGTGGTAGACATGCCATTGTACATATATTGACTACTTACAGTTATAGCCACTACGATGACCCCTTGCAACTATAAAAGAAGGCTCAAGCTACGTTGATAAGGACTGGACTCTCAGAGAGTTTGATACAGACTGTACTTTCCTCAGAACCAGCAAACACCGGCAAGGATAAGTTCACCGTTTTAATCAACCAATTCTTCACATCCGGTGAATATAATCCAGCAGGACGTCGGATATTACGCTTCCGGGCGGTCTGAACTTGGGTAAAACCAGTATGTCACATATAGAGAATTTGAGCGTGTCAGTGCCCGTTAACCGCCCTCAAAATGAAACTAGATCCTCTAACATTGAGAAGGGAAGTTAGAGAAGCTACAATATCCTAACTTCCATTCTTTCTATTCATATGATTAAGGCTAAAATAACTCAAATTAATTTGCAAATTGATGATCGATTGTATACATTTATAGTAATTACGCACAAATAAGTTGATGATGAAATAAAATTAATTTTAAATTATTTATATCTACAGTAAATATCAACAGTAAACAAGGTGCTAACTATCTACTAACCTTCTCTAACTTTTCTTCTTCTTTTTACACTAGGCCAGCACTATAGCACCATGACTTTCTTTCTTTATGTTAGAGGATCCGGTTCCCCTCAAAATGGAGTGCTCTAGACCCTGGTCTCATGTTTGCACACGTGCACACCTAAATAATAAAGAACATAATTTGACATCTTGTAAGAAAAAAGTAAAAAACGAGGGACCAGAATTCGAACTATGGTCTCCCAGGTAGGCTCATGTACCTACCCAATATAGTGTGCGGGTAGCATTTTGATTATAGTGTTGGCTAATTTTTCTTTTTCTGAACATCAGTACAGACGCAAGCGCTCATACATACGTACATACACTCATCTCTATGAATGCACACACACACCCTATCTCTGTGAGTATCTCCAAGAGACTAAGCCGGCAAGTCATCTTGAATTTTACGAAGTCACCGAACGAGCTAATAAATCTCACGTGTCTCCTGTCTCCGTGCCAAGATTCGTGCAACGAATCCAACGAGGTAGAGCGTGTTCACCAATACTACGCTAGGCAAATGATTGCCACTTTGCCAGTTAATTTTTTCCCATAAATTAAATAATGTTTCTTTTTCTATAAAACTGAGATATATATAACCTCATTTCTACGACTTTCCTATCTGTATGATCTTCTTATACTACTAGACCTGCAGCGCACCTTGGCGCGCGTTGCCGGATCCTAGCATTTGTGACTAAGTGTGTGCGTTGTCGGGTCCTAACATTTGTGACTAAGCGTGTGTGCCAACTTAGCATGTTTATAGCCAGCACAATAACTTGATTGATATACTCATGTCAAAGTAGAAGTATTTAGTCTGTTCAAAAACAACAGGGCACAAGTTCAGCACTACAAAGTAATGTCAGAAGATAACAAATCTAACCAAGGTACATTGTGTTCAATACTAAGAGCAGGGACATATAGCAGAAGCAGCTACAGTGGCAGTGAGATCAATATTGAGCAAGCAGTGCAATTAGCAAATCATAGGGTCAACACAGAATGCTTTAAGAACATTATTTTCATACAAAGACATCACAAGGTTTGAGAGGGCATCCAGCAGTTTTAATGCTACACAATTCTCAGAGTAGGGCATTCTTACAAAAAGTGAATGGTCGAACAGAAGACCATTAAAATGGCTTGGTAGCTACTGGTATAATAGACAGTTGGGCAGTCATTAGCGCCGAAGCGAGTTGTTCCTGGCATTGAGGGCATCTCCAGCCACGCCTCCAACAGGCCCTTTTTAGGTGATTTTGCCGCGCCGGCGTCAAGAAAAGGTCTCAGTCGCGCCATCAGAAACCCGTTTTTCGCCGGCTCGGACCAAAACTGGTGCCGGCGAACCCAGGCCGAACCCAGCGCACTGGGGGTGCTTGGGGAGCCGGCACAAGCAAAAGAGGCGCGTGGGCCCGCCCTGACGGTGACCCGAGGGTCTTTTCCCGCCGCTTCTCGACGCTTTTCCCTCGCATCTCTTCCGCTCGCTCACCTTCCTCCCGCCATTCCCACCCTTTCTCCCGCCAAACCCCCTCCAGCTCGCCTTCCAGTCGCCGCCATGCCGCCGAAGAAGTACGCCATGCCGCGCGCGGCGACAACCACGACTAGCACCGTGGCCCAGCCGAAGCAGAGGAAGCCGAGGGCGCCGCCATCGAAGCCACCGGGCATGTCGAACGCCGAGTGGATGGTGGAAGTTCAGCGACGCAACGCAGTCACCACCGACCGACGGAACAGGGTCATTGCCAAGAAGGCCCGCGACAACGCGGCGCGTGCGGCGGCGTCTTCCTCATCGGTCGACCACGCGGGGATGATGAATCTACCCGTCGTCAGCCACGCCCAGTACGCGCCCTGGGGACAGCAAGGCATCGGATCTCCATGGGGATCGTCGTCGCCCGGCTACGCCGACGACGACGCGCACGGGGTGTTCAACCCAAACGTGACCTTCCCCCATGGCCACCCCGCGACGCGCACACCCTCGCCCGCCTTTGTCGGCGTACAGTACCCTCCATACAACTACTCGCCGCCCGCCGCCTACGCGTCCACACCGACGCCCCATCTCCGCCGTGGACCGCTGCCCTTCTCACACCTCGACGACACGGACGACACAGGAGCCGACATGGACGACATCATCGCGACAGGATCGACCGCGGCCGCCGCGTCTCCCGGGTTCGCCACCCAGGACGAGGTAGTGGATCTCAGCGGCGACATGGAGGCCGAGCTCGGCTACGTCTACGGCGAGGACGCGCACGAAGCGCAGGAACCCGAGGAGGAGGAGGAGGAGGACGAGGAGGAGGAGGAGGAGCCGGCTCCTATTCCGACGAAGGGGCGCCATAAGAAGAAGAAGCGGGCGACTAGGTCAGGCGAACCGCGCATCAAGTGGACGTCCAAGGAGGAGGAATGCCTCGCTGAAGTATGGAAAGTCGTCTGCCTCGACCCGACCACCGCGTGAACCAGAGCTTGGAGACGTACTGGGACCGCATCAAGGCCGAGTTCGACGAGCGGAAGCTCGTCGACCCGTACTTCAAAGGTGTCTACATGCATCACAGCTCCAAGGCGATGGCGAACCATTGGGGCGTATCCAGTTGGCGTGCAACAAATGGCATGGAATCGTCGAGGAGGTCGCGGCTCGCCCGGAGAGCGGCGCCAGCGTTGAGGATCAGGTACGCATGCCGTTCTCCCGCATCTCTCAACGCCCGCCGCCCGCCAACTGTTTGTTCCTCCGCGCAGCTGCTGCGTATATTCACCATGTATCGGCGCGACAACCAAGACGCCGACTTCAAGCACCTCCACGTCTACAAGCGCATTGACAAGTGCGAGAAGTGGGCGGAAGTCCGAAGTACCCTCGACAAGGCCAAGGAGACATACAAGCCGGACGCGACGACTCCGGGCGCGTCAGAGGGACGGCCGGACGGCCACAAATTGGCAAAGAAGGGGGAAAACGCCGACGCGGCAACCGCGCGAGTGCAGGAGTCCATCGAGCATTGCCTCGCCGACGCCCAGGCCTGGGTCGTCCTTCGTGAAGAGAAGACCGAGGCGCGGTGGTCGTCGCTGATGAAGAACAACGCCATCAAGCTCGACCTGCTCCGGACGAACGTCGCCGCGAAGAAGAGGTACACCGACATGGCTTTTCTGATGGGCGGGGCGGACATGCTTCAGAGCAACGACGAGTAGCTCAGGGCGTGGTACATGACGGAGCGCGACCTCATCCTGAACCAGATGCAGACGGCAACGCCGACGACGCAAGCTCCCGCGCCCACGACCACACGGACGCCAAGCCCGAACGATGCCTCTACATCGCCGCCCAGCAGTGCCGAAGCCGTGCCGACACAGTCCAGCACCGAAGCAGATCCGACACCGCCGATCCCACGCACGCCGACTCCGCCAATGCCTGGAGCCGACCCCGCCGAGTGAATTATTGCGCACGCGAACTTGCGGCGTGTGGCGCTCTGTTTTTTGTAACGTCAGACTACGTCCGATCGTCGGATTTGTGGCGTCTTTTGAGAGCGGGAACGACCAAGTTTAAATTTTCCGCATCCTGGGGCCGGCGCTTGGGGGCGTGACTGGGAGCTAGGTCGCCCCAGGGACCGAACTAGCGCCGACACGCCCCCAGGCCGCTCTATTTAGGCGCCCTGGAGGGCCGAACGGCTGGAGATGCACTGACTGACCATCATTGGCGAATCACCTGTGTAAAAAAGGCATCATCATAACCATATATCCCCCTCTCTCGCTCTCTCTCCCGGTTGTTGAAGGATGAGCTAGTGCGCCCAACTAGCGGCACCAGCCACGTCTCCTTTTATTCGCCACTGTAGCAACGCGGAGAGAGCTCGTCCCCTCCTCTGCCCCCCTCCACTTCTCCCCTCCTCTGCCCCTCTGCCCCCCTCCACTTCTCTCCTCCTCTGCCCCCGCGTCCGTCCCGGCGGCAGCAACTTGCAGGCAAAGGGCGACGGCGGTCAAGGCGGGGGTTGGCGGCAGCTGGAAGGGCCGCAGCGGCCTGTGGGGCGTCGACCAAACCGGCAGTGACCCCGATGGAGGGGAAGGGCCCGGCAGGCGCCACGGCAGCGCACGCGAGGGGCGGAGGCGAGCGACCCTCTGGAGCCGCGCACGTTGATAGGTACGAGCCGTTCCCCTCCCCACCTTTGATTCTCCCCTCCTCCCGTTCGCTCCTCACTCCTCCTCTTCAATGAAGATTCCAGATCGGGCGCGGGTCGAGCAGGAGCGGCTGCTGCAGAGAGGGCAGCAGAGGAACACATCATGCTGAGCTCCTGCCCCTGTGGCTACCCGCAGAGGAGGAGAGGTTGAATATGGCTCCCAGTTCATGGCAGAGAGGCCGACACAAGTGAGCTCTTTCTTGCTCGTTTTCTAATCTTCCCCTGGTGAATTGAGCTCATCCTTCTAATTGATGGCTTCCTAATATTTTTTTCTTATGCAGATATTGTTTGGGTGACGGTTGATTCCTACACCGAGTCGTCTTTCTATACAAATAGCTCTCTTATTTGGTGGTGCCATGGTGTCCCTCTCCAGGTTAGCTGAAACCTTCTTCCCCCATCATTCCTCATATTTGCTTTCAGAATTTACACACAGAGTTGTAGGTTGGTCAGAACTGTTGCATGAGGCAGAACAAGAATAAGATCATTTGTCAGCCTTTTCTTGCGCAGGTTCTGCAGCGGGCAATGCTCCAGTTAAGAGTTGGGTGCATAGCATATATATACGTATGTTGCCACGTCTGAATAAACGGAGAGGAGCAGCAGCGGAGAGGAGGTATCTATCCGACTGTCATCCTTCCCTGACTTGGTTTTGTCATTTCCGTCAGCGTCTGCTTCCTTCGTTGGTCGTCGCTTGTTTGTACACAGCTGTAGTTTAGAGATCATAATATATTTTCCATGATTTCAATTGAATACGCCACCCAGTTTGCTAATATAATTGTCCAGTTCTCTCTCATAGTGATTCTTACAAAATTATCATGCATACAGGTCCCAGTTTAGGTAGAATGTAACCACTGGATTATTCTTTTGTAAATATGGTAGTCATATGTTTAGATACTGAGGGAGTAAATCTGTGAGAAAATATTCAAAGTTCATCAGGTGTATTTGCTTCTAATCTGATTATTGTTCTATTGCATTTGCAAAGTCCAGTTCACATACACAGTTTTCTCCTTATTCTCACTAAAGCAGCTTTTTGGTTCATTGTTACTTTGTTCCTGCTTGCTTATTAGCTTAACCCCAAGTCTGCATAATCTATGGCAGATCTTGCTGAGTAACCATAATTGTTTGAAGATTAGCAGATTTCTCTGAATGTGCAAGCAGCCATTGCTACCAAAAGGTAATTGTTCATCCTTGCCGTAATCCCCTCCCACGCACATGTTCTCCATAGTTCAATGTCAGCAGTCAGACTCCGTTAGTAGTTTCTACTATCACTTAATAAATATAAATATATAATTGAACAAGGTTACAGTAGACCTGTTTGTTTTTTAGTATGTTAGTAGTTTCTACATTGAAGGGGAGCCTTGGCGCAGTGGTAAAGCTGCTGCCTTGTGACCATGAGGTCACGGGTTCAAGTCCTGGAAACAGCCTCTTGCAGAAATGTAGGGAAAGGCTGCGTACAATAGACCCAAAGTGGTCGGACCCTTCCCCAGACCCTGCGCAAGCGGGAGCTACATGCACTGGGGCTGCCCCCCCTTTAGTATTCAGTTCAAGATTTCTTATGAAGTTTTGGATAGGTTACCTATTGTAGATTCTGAATGTTCATGTGGTTAGCTTTCTTATTCGATTTATATATCCAAATGACAAGAAATTTCACTACTCACTCCTTTGGTTAATCTCTGTATGTGTTCATTTTTAAATGCCTATGCTTCCATGATTGGTCATTCAGTTAGCATTAGATGCCTCAACCAGTGTACCTTAATTCAATCCTTCGACTGGGCACCCGTCTGATTTCTGTCGACCCATATCTTATTGCTTATCTAAGGTATCTAAAAGATTAATCTGCCAATGAATGGTTGTTTATCAATAGAGTACTTAGTTGGGTCATTTTTTTGCCAAATTATGAAAAATGGATTTATAGAGTTATATAACAGAAAAGAATATGGTATTTACCTTTCTTCTTGTCATTTGGATATATAAATCGAATAGGAAAGGGCCATGGGCTAGTCCCTGTATTTTGAGCTAAATCTTGGATTCGCCATTCTTTTCAGAGAATGAAAGTAGTGCAAAGGGCCAATGTTGCATAGCCTTTACCCACTCTGCACTGTCGTAACATCTCAAGGTGAGAGATCTCTGCTGCTAGATTCTTCTCCTTGGGTGGTTCTAACTCCATCGGCTAGCATTGTTGGAGTTATTAGAGGTGTTTTATAGTTGATTGATTCTTAATGTTGATGTGGCAGTAGCGACTACTCCCGGTACATCTTCTGTTGATCACGAGCAACACCAAGAGATATCTTTGCTATTTGCAGTGGCTTGTTGGGTTTGAAGGATGAAGCAAATCCCAAGGAAGGAACATGTTAACCTATCTTGATGCGTACTGCTGCTCTTGATACGCATCAAGATTTGATTTAGATGAAGCTAATAATGAAAAGTGTCATCAGTGTGCTGTTATATGTATTATCGACCAATACATGTCTAGCATTACTCGGATAACATTTCATTAATAGAAAATTGTTTAATGTGGATTTCCCTTTTTGGCCTATAAACCTGCCATGGAATGGTCTCTAAATATTCTTACTTTCATGCTTTCAATGCTTGGTTCCCTCTCGCCCTTTGCGCCAGCCCTTTGCGCCATTGGCGCAACGAGTCATCTAGTTTGATTAAAGGGGACTTGTGACTCTTCAGAGTTAATGGATCACTCTATGATAACTTAAAACAGCTAAGAGCAACTCTAATGGGGGGACCCAAACAGATGGCGCATTTGTCCGCTTTCTATCCGTTTGGGTTGGCCGCCCGTCCGACGTCCGCCCAGTTTTGCATTTGGGTCGGCAATGCGTCCAACGCGCCGACCCATTTTATGTCTGCATTCAACTTTTAAATAAAAAAGGCCCACGGCCGATCATGTCAGCGGCCATGTATCATGCCGACACCATGCCAGCGCCGGCATACAATGCCGACTTCAGAAAATACCACAGTTCATGCTGGCACACTCACTAGCCGGCCGGCACACATGCCAGCACACGAAAAAGGTGGGACTTGAGTTCGACCAAGACATCGCGGCTCGTGTGGTCATGCCGGCACACCTGTCGGCATACAAAAAAGATAGCCCTTGATGCCATAGATCACTCGTTGTCGAACTTGAGCATGTCGGCCTGCATCTTCTCGAACCACGGTCTCTTCCTTGGCGACAAGGCGTTGAGATCCACCTTCATGATCTCCACCCCGGTCATCATGCTTGCAAGAACCACTTCTTTCGCCTTTGAACCTTGAATGCCTCCAAAGCTTGAAATGCCTACAAAATGTTTCCATGCAAGCATATGGGCTAGTGATAGTAAATGAAAACGTAAAAGGATGATCTTGATGGCACAAAGAGGGCGACTTTCTTGCTATCATACCATGTCTTGCACGCCGATGCCGCTCACGGGGCGGGCCTTGACGCTCTCAAGGGTGGCGCAAAACTTGTTGCACTCTTGTTGGATCACCCTCCACCGCTTGGAAATGGAGACCCACCCGCGCGTGCTCACAAATTGGTAAGGTGCAAACTTTTTGCGCTCATGAAACTCGCGGTGCACACGAGTCCAAAAGGTCGAATGCTTTTGCTCGGCGCCCGTCTTTGGGTCATGTCCAATGTCTCGCCAACACTCGCAAAGAAGCTTGTCCTCGGCAGCTATGTACGCCTTCGTGCGCTTGCTCTTGCGCTTTGGCTTAGGACCGGCGGTTTGGTTGGCGAGCTCGTCCTCGAACAAAGGCTCCACTTCAATGTCGCACTCGTCCTCTTCCTTTAGCCCATAGTCCTCCGGGAACTCGTGGTCGAGGGGGAAGCCGTCCAGGTCGATGCCGACCTGATCACGCATGAAGGCCGCCTGAGGCGGAGCCAGGATTTTGGTATAGGGGGGGGGGGGGCAAGTCAAGTTCCTAAACTTTTCTAGACCAAAAAATAACAATCATCATACTATAATATATGCTACGCGTTACAAAACATTGATACAGTTGTATGAGTTCAAATTTGCCTTTACAATTGCCAATAAGATGACAAAAAATTAATAATTTCACTGAAAGAGAACTTACGCTTTGTAAAAAAAATCAACGTTTATGAACATGCATAACCCAAATAAGCCTCCAGTTTCATGATGTCCGGCATATGCTGATCATGAGTGTCAATTGGACCGGATTTGTGACTTGCACATCAGCATTAACAATTTCGATAGAGAACTTGAAGCAACTGGCTTAAAAAATGAATTAATGTTAAGAGTGTTGGACAACGCTTTTCTCTTCATAGCTGCTTTGCAGTATAACAATTAGCTATATAGGATAAATTTGACATGAGGAAAGTTTGCATCACAAATAATTACTCATGCAAATTATGATAATTTGCATCACGGTCACACTAATTTTTAGGACATGTACAGAAAAGGAATTCTTCATAGAATAATAGCATTACAAATCAGAATACCAAAACATGTAAACTAGTAAAATCTAATGTATATGTTCAACAAAGATACAAGATGAGAATTGAGATTTGTAGATGAATGGTCTGATGTGCTGATGTGCTAAACCTTGGGTCCTTTGCTAGTTTCCGTTGGTTGGAATCAAGCCTGCGTCGCGCCGTCACAGTTATGCCGTATGAATAGAGTTGGGAGCAGTAGGGCAGGGAAAAGAGGTGGCCGGGCGGGCGAGGGCACGGAACGGCGGCGACGAAGCCACGTACAGGTTTTTCTTATAAGCCTAATCCAGGTACAGGCTTATCATGCGAGAACGCAAAGCCTAGAGAAACTATGGGACTAGAGCGAAACCTGGCCGCTAGTGTGGGCTTCACATGAGCCTTTTCTCTT
>NC_041392.1:191806345-191878977 GCF_002162155.2 Triticum dicoccoides
CGCCCCCCCTTGGCTCCACCACTGCTGATCGGGATCATAGCCAGCGGCCGGCGTGAACGCCCCGCGGCCGTTCTGGCTTTGTCTCTCGTCGGGATCGTAGCCAGTGCCCGGCGCACCACCCTTGAAGATGAGGTTTTGCATGTAGTCCTCGTCGACGGCGGACGGCATTTCCTCGAACAGGTTACGTGCGTCCGGGAGCCCGCCCGCCGGCGTCTGTCGTGCGCATTTCCTCGTGCCACCGGACGACGAGCCACCGACCATCGGGGTGGCGTTGAGGTCGATGGGCGCGGGCGTGGAAGGCGCGACCACGCTCACGTCGGGTGAGCACTTCCCGGAGAGGCGGGAGGCCTGCGGGTAGACGTGGAAGCCGGGGACCGGGTTGCAAGTCAACGCGCGGGGTGAGTCAAGCAGCACCATCCAAGGAAACACCGACGAGCCGGTGCTGGCCACGGCGACGGCGGCTTGGAGCACGCTGTGCTGGCTAGGGTTTACCCCTAGCATGTAGAGCGCCTCCCTCGTTGCCGCGGCGACGTGGGCGTTGGTGAACTCCTGCTGCGCGGCGGCGGCCTGCGCGGCGGCCTCATCCCTCGCGTTCGCGGCGTGCCTCCGACCCTTCCTCTTGGCCGACTCCCTTGCCCGCTGTTCGGGAGTCAGCGCCTTCTTCGGCTTGGTCGCGGCGGCGGTCTTGCACGGGGCACGATGCTTGCCTTTCCCGGAAGGGGCGACGGCGCCGGACGAGGGGAGGGAGGCGAGGCCGGCAGTGGCGTCGAGGTCGAGGTCGATGGCGTCCTCCATGGCTGGTTGGGGGGCGTGGGCGCGCGCGGGCGGAAGCGTTTTTAGGGAAAATGGGGGGAATGTTGGTGGCTGCCACCGACCGGCGGGCCCGGGGAGAGGAGTAGGCGCGCGCGCATTCGTCTTATGTCCGCGCCGACGCAAATCCGGCTCAAAATTGGGTCTGGAATGGGTCGCCCGCGGACGAAAAACGGACGCGGGCGGACGAAATGGGTCGCCCCATTAGAGTTGCTCTAAAGTTAGCTTGTACTAAAATAAATCTCTTTGCACCCTCATATATTCTTCATTGTATAAAATCAGAAGTTGCTAGACTGACGAAAAATGCATAATAAGGGGAATGGATATGTATGTGTGTGAGAGAGAGATGACTTGGGACGCTGAAACATAGCACAAGTGCAGCGCGAGGACGACGGCTGGGGGTGGTTCCTTAATGGGAGAATAAAAAACGAAGCTATCATCAACCTGAGCACACTTAAGCAGACCCATCCCACACTTAAGAACACACTTAAGCAGACCCGTCCCACACTTAAGAACACACTTAAGCAGACCCATCCCACACTACTACGCTTGAGCAACCTGAACTTGTTTACTCCACTAAATAGATAGTACGGTCACCTTCAGGCATTCATTTTTTTCAGTTTTATCACGACTCTCCAATGATTAATGGACCCTAATACGGCATTCACCAGCTCTTGCACCCATTGCTATTTACATATTGCCTTTCCCATCAGTTCGAAAGAGACCAAGTACAAGGTGGCTGACAACTTGAGGAGGAGAGCACGAGGTGGAGGATCTGCACGAGAAGGAGCAGCACTCCAAGCAGTACCAACGACACAACCTAGAGGAGCAGCAACTACAGATCGTAGCCAAAATTAACAAACCATAACCACATCCCAGTGAACCTCTTCCATCTTCGCCAGGTGGCCAAGGTGACAGCAATTGATGCGCACAGTGAACGTGTCACCGCTTGCCGATCCAGCTGTGAGATGATGAATGCATCAGGAACATGTACACAACTCACAACAGATGGCTAGGAGGCAGAGGGCGAGAGCAAGCGGAAGAGCACCTGAATGACGACGACAACATCGACGTGGACGACCGTCTCGGCGGCCGTCGCTCCTCCCGCTGATGGCGGCGCACGGCCGTTGCCTTTGGCCCTGCGTCTGTGGTGACAGCGGCGACACGCAGGTCGTCCCACGCGCAGAGGTAGCCACCGGACGAGAAACCGAACCAGAGGCCGTCGTGCTTCGGGCCGTGCTCGGCATGACCCTCGTATGGCAGTGCCCAGTTGCCAGCCTTACTCCTCAAGCTCGCCGTGTAAAGGGGAGGAGTCGGTGGGTGGCCGCGCGAGATGGACGGGAGAGAGCAGCGGCGGAGGCGAGCTCGGCAATGGGGAAGGAGAACTGGACGGGAGAGCGGCCACGACTGCGAAGGAGAGGGGCGTGATGGGGATGGCGGCTAGGGTTTTCACCCAATCGGGTGCCTCCTCTCCTTTTCTTCTTTACACTGGAAAATGACCCATACACATCACGCCACGCAAGGGCGATGAAGCGAATTCCCTCTAATGCCCTCAGCGAGATCCGAAAATTACAGGCGGTGGCACACATATTTGACTGCGAGCCACCCGCACCTGGTGTCTGCGCACCCAAGCCGCTGACAGGCCCGGCCCATGAGTGTCGGACCCCAGTAGTCAGTCACAAACGATTAAAATCCTAAAGTGGAAAAACAAACTTACTATGCATTGTTGTGAACTTGAATTATATCCAACGGCCCAGCTCACCTCAGGGGCAGATCCGATGGTTCAAATTGCATCTATGGAGAGATCCAACGGCCAGAAATTTGAAATCGCCGAGAGAGCCCATGTTCAGACGTGAATCTAACTATGGGATGGGATGAACTGAGGCCTAAGTGCAGCAGAGGGCAGAAAGTGTGCCCAGTTTTGCTGGCCTAAAAATATGTTGGTTATTTCCAACAAGGATTACCAGCTATGCCATGTGTATTTTGTTCGGTGGGATTTTATTTTGCACGGGGAGCGTGAGCGGGTGCTCTGTCGTGCACTCTTGTATAGCTGCTGCCCTGCTTACGTGGCTGAATAATGAAGTCTCAGTCAAGTTATATAATATGTAAAATATTTTTTTTGGCACAGATCTTAATGTAAGATTTAATGAGTATAGCATCGACCGAGACTTCAAGACCGATAATGAAAATACAGGTGATATTTCCCGCGGATGCAATGGTGCTTCAGCCCTATCGTGCAATTGGTCATCTGTTGTGTTCTCGTGGAGATCTTCTTCGTTTTCGCAATAAAGTTCACGCTTTCACACCCACGATGTGCTGGTATATCTGTCCGGACGTTGCACCTACTGCGCCGCTGAACTGGTTGTTGAGTCGTGTGGTGCAGAGCACCGCTACATCTCCCAAAACAACGAGGCCCTCTGGTATTAAACCACCTGGAATTGCAGAGCTTTTATCCCTCCTGCCCTGCACGAGCCAGCCAAAAAGAGAAAAGAGAAAACATCTCCACGGTTTCGCCGGCAATGCCGACCTCCGGCGACGCCTCGGGCGCCCTGCCCCACCCCCACGTCGTGCTCCTCCCGAGCGCCGGGATGGGCCACCTCGTCCCGTTCAGCCGCCTCGCGGTGTCCCTCTCCTCCTCAGACCACGGCTGCGGCGTCTCCGTCGCGACCGTGCTCCCCACCGTGTCGTCCGCCGAGTCCGCGCACCTCGAGGCCCTGTTCAGCGCGTGCCCGGCCGTGCGCCGCCTCGACTTCCACCTCGCGCGGTTCGACGCGTCCGAGCTCCCCGGCGCCGACCCCTTCTTCCTCCGCTTCGAGGCCATGCGCCGCTCCGCGCCCCTCCTCGGCCCGCTCCTCGCCGGCGCCGGCGCGTCGGCGCTCGTGACGGACATCGCGCTGGCCTCCGTCGTCATACCCGTCGCCAAGGAGCTCGGCCTCCCCTGCTACGTCCTGTTCACCGCCTCCACCGCGATGCTCTCCCTGTGCGTCCACTTCCCCGCCTACCTCGACGCGAATGCCGGCGGTCCCGTCGGCGACGTCGACGTCCCCGGCGTGTACCGCATCTCCAAGGCTTCCATCCCGCAGGCGCTGCACCACCCCGAGCACCTCTTCACGCGGCAGTTCGTCGCCAACGGCCGCGAGCTCGCGAAAGCCGACGGCCTCCTGGTCAATTCCTTCGACGAGTTCGAGCCAGAAGCCATAGCTGCACTCCGGGATGGCTCCGTCGTTGCCGGGTTCCCAACTGTTTTCTCGGTTGGGCCACTCGCTCCGGTGAGCTTTTCGGCAAGTGAACCGGCGGAAAATCAAGCCGATTATATGCAGTGGCTCGCGGCGCAGCCGGCGAGGTCGGTGGTGTACGTCAGCTTCGGCAGCCGCAAGGCCATATCCAAGGACCAGCTCAGGGAGCTCGCCGTCGGGCTCGAGGCGAGCGGCCACCGGTTCCTGTGGGTGGTGAAAAGCACCGTCGTCGACAGAGACGACGAGGCCGAGCTCAGCGAGCTGCTCGGCGAAGGCTTCTTGGAGCTTGTGCAGGGGCGGGGCATGGTGACCAAGGGTTGGGTGGAGCAAGAGGAGGTCCTGAAGCAAGAATCCATCGGTCTGTTCATCAGCCACTGCGGCTGGAACTCGGTCACGGAGGCGGCGGCGAACGGATTGCCGGTTCTGGCATGGCCGAGGTTCGGGGACCAGAGGGTGAACGCCGGCGTAGTGGCGCGCAGCGGGCTCGGCGTCTGGGAGGAGCGGTGGAGCTGGGAGGGGGAGGAGGGAATGGTGAGCGGGGAGAGTATCGCGGAGAAGGTGAAGGCTGTAATGGCGGACGAGACAGTGAGGAACAAGGCGGTAAGCGTCCAGGATGCGGCGGCGAAGGCAGTCGCCGACGGCGGCACGAGCTACCGGAGCTTGGCCCAATTCGTGCAACGTTGCCGGGATCTGAGCGTCAGCAAGGCTACATTTAGAAGAAGCGTGAACACGGAATAATTGCTGCATACCTCGACTGTTGTTAAACAAACGATCTGTCATTTATCGGAAACTGAACAAATGTAAGGAGAGAATGTCAGAATGAATACGCTGTTACAAAAACCAAAATATACTCCCTCTCTAAACAAATGTAAGAGCATTTAGATAGCCACATAGAGAGATGACGGCGGTGCCACGATCCGGATCTAGTAGGAGATCCGGTGGCACCTGCCGGCGCAGAGAACCAGGAGCTTGGCATCGTCGCGGAGAAGGGAGGATAGTCAACCATGGTGAGCAAAGTGGCGTGGATTGGAGATGTCGTGTTGACGCTGCCGGAGCCACGCTTAAATAGTTGTTCCCAGGCGAATGGGCGGGCAACCAACTTCAATGTGGCCATCGGCTGGAGTAGACTTCTCAGTAGTCATGTCACTATTGAAGCGGCACCGCCCGCTCATCCATCTGCATTGCTCTGAATGACATCAACGTCGTTGAGTCACGTCCGCTCTGAAGCAACTTGATCGGCAAGAATGTGCGACCCGCTCATCCATCTGCATTGCTCTGAATGACATCAACGTCGTTGAGTCACGTCCGCTCTGAAGCAACTTGATCGGCAAGAATGTGCGACAGCGCGGAGAGTGTTTTGGGTGGGTTCGACCGGCCAGGCGCGTATGTGGCAGATGTCCAGACTCTAGTAAACCTCCCCTTGGTCTGCGTCCGATTTGCGGGAATTGAGACAAGCGGACACGTCTGTGCACAGATGCAACATCACATTGGATGGCTTACATCGCTTGGACACCTCGATTCGAATGTTTGTGTGCGTTTTGAGGGTCCGCGTTCGAAATGCCCTCGGAGCATCTATAGCCGGGCTCCTCAATCACACCCATATATGTCTGAGCGGCCGATCAAGGATCGGGCACAAAATCATGACCCATCCGACCCCTTCAAACCGGCCCTATTCATCCGACTCACTGACACCCTTCATATCTAGCCCATATCAGGACAGATTAAGGATTTGCATGAATTTGAGGTTTTTTATATCAAGAGTGTCGTTGTCCTACAGAACTTTGAGGGTTGTCTGACGCTGTCCGGGGACGGCCCCGGCGCGTCGGCGGACTTTTAGGGGATAGATTTGTCTAGTCTAGTTGTAGATGCTCTTAGGCTTCTTCAGTCGGAAGAATTTTGTAAGAATTCTATACAACAGAATTTCTAAAGAAAAAATAGCCCTTTGATTTGAGGAAACATAATCTTCTGCTTGATGTGGCGACGAATTTGGACTCATGGATCTGACTTGAATTCTGGCCCCACAATAGAAGACTGAAGAGGTACACATGCTGTGTTTTTCCTAGCAGCACCGGTATTACTCTGCCATCCAGGCCCAGCTTTAATTCTTCCTGAAATGAGTGTGAGAATGATTGATTTTTTTGAAAGACCCAGCATTTCACTGGCTTTTCATTGATTTAGCAGAGGAGAGTTGCAAGAATTTGGTCAAGTGACCAGGAAGAAAACCGAGGAGGAAACAGATCCTCCCCTTGTACATCTATGGAACTATCTCACGACCAAATCCCCAAACGGGGTCTCGAGACATGCCGCTCCGGCCAAACGCCATTGCTCCAAATCGCTCCTAATCTCGCTAATTACATCTGAAACTCGCGGCGTGGCGCCTTTGAAAGTGCATGCGTTGCGTTTAAGCCAAATTCGCCAGAGAGTCATTCCCATCAGGGATTGCACCCCTCGCCGAGCGGCCGGAGGAGACCGAAGCACCAGGGAGGTGACGATCTCAGTGGTGGATCTCCCGCTCGTCTCCACGTCTGGCCTTAGAGCCTCGCAACTTCTCCAGGACGCTGCCTGCGTCCAAACCCTCAGCGCGACCGGGCATTCCCAGAATAAGTGCACCAATGATTCTAGGCTTCTGGAGCACAGGGCGCAGAAGTATCCGTTCTCCCATCCTCGACGTTGAAGCCAGTCGTTGCACCACAACTTATCATGGTGGAGAAGCCAGCAGAACATCTTGACATGCCCCGGCGCCCATGTCTTCTAGATCAGTGGCTTGAAAGAGGTCGTGGGGCGGTCGGAGAACTGGATGGCGTAGGCGGAGCTAGCAGAGTATTCAGAGCTACCGCCGCCCCCCGTCCAAGCGATCTCGTCGGTGATGTCCGGCTGCAGCGTGATTTCTGCCTCTCTAATTGCCCTAGCCAGATGGATGCACTACAGCATGATTGTGTCGTTGATTTCGCCGAGCTGAAGGTCGAGTATCCATCTATCCCCCAGAAGCGCGCCGGCAACACTCCGGTTCTTGCGGATGGAGCGCCTGAATATGTCCGGGAATTGGAGCTTGAGCGGGCGACCGCTGAGCCAATTGCAGTGCCAGAAGGTGGCCTGTCGCCTGCTGCACATGGCCACGATAGTTGCCGACGCGAAGAGCGCCCCATCCTTGTCGTCGCACGGCGATCCCAGCCCCGCCCAAGGCCGGTCTGGGTGTGTCCATGCCATCCACAACCAGCGGAGGCGCAAGGCTCTAGCGAAGCACTGCAGGTCCGGCACGCCCAGCCCCCCGCGATCCGTCGGGGATGCGACCACCTGCCACTGGACCTTGCACTTGCCTCCGGCGAGCTCATCGTCCTGCGCCCATAGGAACCGCCTGCGGGCCTTGTCGACTTCCTTGAAGAATTTTGCCGGAGCCCGAAGAACTGCAAGCGCGAATGCCGGGAGCGCGGAGAGCACGCACCGGACCAGCACACGGCTCCCCGAGAGTGGCATCAGGCGACCCTTCCATCCCGCTAGTCTGGCTCTAATCCTTTCTAGGAGGTATTGCAGATAGACTAGTCTAATCCTGCCTAGACACACCGGGATGCCGACATATCTAATGGGAAGCCCGCGATCTGTCCGCCAAAATTCTGCAAAACGTGTTGCAGGTCAATGCCAGAGCACCTGATGGGTGCCACGGTCGATTTTGCCTGGTTCAGGTTCAGCCCTGTCGCTTTGGCAAAACCCTGCAACAGCTCCATGAGCCCATCCACATCCTGTCTACTTGGGTTGAAGAAAACGACAGCGTCATCCGCATATAAGCTGACCCGCAGCCCCACCACACCCGTTGGGAGCGGGGCGAGGGCGCCGGCTCGCGTGTCCGCGGTGATCAGGCGGTGAAGAGGATCTATCGCGAGGATAAAGAGGAGAGGGGACAACGGGTCACCTTGCCGTAAGCCACGCTGGTGCTGGATGATGGCTCCCTCCGCGCTATTGAGGAGACAGGTTGAGGAAGCCGAGGAGAGGAGCAGCGCCACCCAATCTCTCCACCGCAGCGGGAAACCGAGTCGTTGCATTAACTCCATAAGATACTCCCAGGAGACGCTGTCAAACGCTTTTGCTATGTCCAGCTTCAGAAGAAGTGTCGGCTTGTGCTTGCGGTGGAGCATCCTCACCATGTTCTGAAAGAAGAGGTAGCTATCATGGATTCTCTTCTTCTTTTGGAAGGCACTTTGGGCAGGGGAGATGAGCTGATCGATGACTTTTGACAGGCACAGGGAGAGGACTTTGGCAATCAGCTTCGCCACAGAATGTATTAAGCTAATTAGCTGGAAGTCTCCCACTGTGACTGCCCCATCCTTCTTTGGGAGCAAAGCAATCAGCCTCTGTTCAGCGACGCAAAATCCCAAGCAGCCAGGCGGTGGAACTTGTTGAAAACAGCCACAAGATCGTCCTTGATCGTCAGCCAACAAGCTTTGTAGAAGGAGCCAGAGAACCCATCTGGCCCCGGGGCCTTCTCCGCCGGCGACGAGCACACAGCCGCCTAGATTTCAGCCTCGGTGAAAGGATTGTCAAGGCCACTACTGTCCAACACCGGCAGGTTGATCGCGTCCCAGTTGATCGTGCATTCTCTGTTTTTCCTTGTCCCCAAGAGCTTCTGGAAGTGCTCCTGAATCATCTTCGCCTTGTCTTCGTGAGTTGTGGCGATCAGGCCGTCCCCCTACAGCTGCTGAATGAAATTTTTCCGTCTTCGCGAGCTGATTTTGGCCTGAAAGAAAGCAGTTTTGGCATCGCCGGCCTTCAACCATGTAACACGGGAGGCCTGTCTTTTCGTGGCACGCTCCAGTGCCGCGAGGCCAACGATCTTCAACTTGAGCAGCTTCCTGAGGTGAAATTCAGATTGGGTCAGAACTCTTCTCTCCTGGGCCACGTCAAAACGGAGCACCACCTCGGATGCCAAGTGGAACTGAAGTTTTGCGTCACTGAACAGAGTCTTTCTCCAGATCTTCAGGTCAGAAGCGGTTCTCTGAAGCTTGGTCTTAAACCTCACAAACGGGCAGTCATGGTTGACAGGCCTCTCCCAGGCCCGAGCCACCATTTCCTGGAAACGGGGGAAGCGAGGCCAGAAGCTCTCAAATATGAATTTGGCTTTGCGACGAGGCGAGGCGGCGTTTGCAAGCAGGAGCAGGCAGTGATCCGAGCAAGTTGTGGATGCCGCGGTCAAAGTGTGGTTTGGGAATAGGGCCTCCCAGTCCATGTTGCATAAAAATTTGTCGATGCTCACTAACATAGAGTTTTGGCGCTCATTGCTCCACGTAAATCTCCTGCTTTTGCACTTTATCTCCTTTAGGCCGGCCTGATCTATCACTGCTCTAAACTTTCCCATGAGCCGCCTGTTGAGGTTAGAGTTGTTCTTATCTCTGGCTTCGTATATGATGTTAAAATCACCGTTGACCACCCATGGATGGTTGGGGGGAGGAGCAGCTGCAGCAAGCTCGAGCAGGAAGACATCTTTTCTTGCTTCATCAGCCGGTCCGTAGACCGTTGTTAGCCAAAATGATGTGCCAGAGCGCAGCAGCGTGACGATCGCCGTGATGGAGAAGAGCCCAATGCTATGCGTGGCAATGCTGGCGATGGTGGAATCCCAGAAGATGGCCGCACCACCGCAGGTGCCGATCGCCGGTAGGACAGCGCAGCCGTCCAGAGCGCGCCCACCAATGTCACACACCAAGCTGGGGGACCAAGTGTCGATCTTTGTCTCCTGCAGGCAGAGGATCGCCGGGAGCATGGCACTAACTAGCTCAATAACCATGGCTCTCCTCGCCGGTGAGTTGAGCCCTCTCACGTTCCAACTAATGAAACCGCATGTGTCGTCAGTCATTTAGGAACAGGTGAATTCTCCGGGAACCAAAGCTACTAATGATGAAAGTGAGCAAACGATTACACACATCCCGCCGGACCGGGGCGCGTCGGCAACCACCAGTAGCACCCAAAACATGCCGACGACGAGCAGACCTACTGATCCTAACAGACAACATTTGAAAGAAACCTAACTAAATCTGGCTTAATGCCAGACGGCACCGGAGACTGGTCCTAAAACTACAGAGCATCTCTAACATGATCACACTTGAACTCCGATCGCGCCATCAGGGCCAGCGAGGCCGGCCATGGCGCGCAGGGCATCCAAGTTGAGCTTTGTAAGCTTAGCAATGCAGGTGATGTCATCCTCCGAGAGTGGTTCCTCGAAACGCTGCACGAGCACCTCGGCCGCCTCCATGGTCATCCTCTCCTTGGGTCCGAGTCCACCCAGCTCCTGCACCAGCCGCAGAGAGGCGCGTTGTGCCACGGGGACGGGGCTATTTATGGCCGCCTGCTGCGTACTCTGCCTGGTTGGCGCTGAGGGCGCCCTCGTCTTTGGTGGCGCAGAGGAGCGGTGGGAGGCCAGCGGGGGCGGTGGCACCGGGGCGGGGAGAAGGGGGAGCGACATTGCGAAAGAGCTGTCGGGGCGTCGCCGGTCCCCCCCTCCAGCTGAAGCTCGAGGACCTGCTGCGTGACGGTGCTAAGTTGCACCGCGGTGTTCACGACCGGTGTAGGAGCGCGGCAGGCCGCGCTGACAAGGTCAGGGCGCATGTGAGAGGGCAGGGCCCCGCCAGACGGCGACTCGGGGGTGGGCCGCGGGTGGGCCCCAAATTGATCATCGCCTTGACCGTCTTGAAACTCCAGAGGGGCGGCCAATGCGCCCTTGACCACCTCCTCGAGCTCCATCAGCATGCAGTCAGCACGCTGCGAAGGAGCTAGCTCGCCTGCGCCATCATTGAAGAAGTCTGTGACCGGGTCGGGGGAGGTGCTGGCCGACGGAGGGGCTTGAGGAGGCAGGGCAAGCGGTGGAGGAGGCGGGCGACGGAGCGGCTGAGGAGGAGTGGCCCGGAGCACGATGTCGTCCTTGCGGCAGCCCGCCCCGTGTCGGCGGCTCATCGGCGTGCGGCTCCTATGCCTAGGCGGTGCCTTCTTGCTTGCGGCGGCCTCGCGGCTGAGACTCCGGCCCAGCAGGGTGTCTTTCCAGGAACGCCTGCCACCGCGGCTGTCGTCGCGGTCGCGCATGCCGTTCCCGAACTGCAGGCCCTGGCAGCCAGAGGGGGCCACCATCTCCGGCCTACGCCGCCCTTGGCCGTCCTCAACATGCCTGGTCCAAGTCCCCTGGTAGATCGCCGGGAAGGGGGCGTCGTCGTCGGACTCTGAGGAGGGAAGGCCGCTTTGACGAGAACGGGACGAGCGCGGGGATCGCGGGGTCCAGTCCTCGATTCGGTCCACGTGCACTAGCAGATCACGGCGCTTGACACCGGGGGGCGGCGCGACCTGGCGGCTCGGCGGCGAGAAACCAAGCATGGCCTCCACCCGGCCCGCGCCCCGCGCCACGCGCCAGATGGTACGCTTGGTGGTGATGTGCGCGACGTCGAAGACCCACACCCATCAGGCGAACGACCTGGTGTGCCCGCGCTCATGGGTGTGGCTGTCGAGGCGGTCCACGATGCAGAGGTCGCCCAGCACTTCGACGGCGCCCTCCAGCGACTAGAGCTGCATGGGCATCCTCTCGATGACCACGCGGACGTGGAGCTTGCAGTCGTCTGGCACGTCGTGGTCGTCCTCGTGCCAGCCCTTGATCACGAACACGACGCCGTCCACCTTGACATGCCCGCGGCGGACTGCGTTCTCCTTGTGCGCCGGGAGCTCGAAGTGGACGAAGAAGTCCTCCGGGTCGTGGCTGGTGACGTGCAGCAGGCGGGGAGGCGTGTGCAGCTGCTCTTCGATGGCCCGGCCCACCGCCATGGGTTTGGCGGCGTGCTGGGACAGTGCCGCCATGAGCACCACCGCATGCTTGCGGAGGAGGAACTCCTGGTGCTCAATGGCCGATGTGGCGATGATGACCTTGTGGCTGGAGCGGGGGTGACGAGACGGGTCGGTGTGGTAGGCTTGGCGATCCATGGCGGCCGGCAGCGGGGCCGGGGGCGGGGTGGGGAAGCGGAGCCTGTCTCTGACCGGGCCGCGACGGGGAGCTATGCCAGAACTCTACTTTTGAACCTTGGATTCTGCGGGCATTCGCGGCCGAAGTGCCCCGGCTACTTGCAAATGATGCAATGCAGGGGATCTCTGCAGTCTACACTACGGTGGCGGGTGCTGAGACAGCGGAAGCACAGCCCATCGAAGCGTCTTAAGAAGGCAGCACGACCGCTCAAGGCAGGGGCGCCGGCCGGACCGCCCCGACCTGGAGCGCCTAGGAGCGCCTACAGGGTTCTTGGTGGCACGACGCTGCTTATTGGATTTGACCGCCGTCCACCCGTCTCCATGGACGAAAGAGGAAGGAGAGGGCGGAGGAGATGGCACAACCACAATGGACTTGAGCCTGCCTTTCCCAGAACGGGGGCACTCCGCACGGACCGCAGGAGGAGAGGGTGGCGCATCCTTGGAGCACTCGCCCCGCAGTAGGGAACATGGCGGAGGAGCGGGGCACACCGTTGACGCGAGACGAGGCCGCGGAGAGACCAGCCCATCTGACGGACCGGCGGATCTAACAGGAGTGGCCACGGAGGTAGGGATGCCCCAGCCAGATCCAGCGTTGCCGTGGGAGTGCGAGGAGCGCGCCGACCCGGCGGGGGAGGCGGAGTGCATGGCGCGAGGAGGGTGGGTCAGAACGATTGATTCAAAGGGTGTTTTCAATCTGTGTTGAGTTCTTCTCATCCACCTGCATTTCTGAACGTTGAGCCGTAAGCAAAGCATCAAACTTGGTCCGCGGGTCACGGCGTCTCAAATCGCCCGCAAATGTTTACATTATAATGTCCGTGTAGAGGGACAAGATGTGGGCTGTGCAATCGTAATATATTGATCGGTGCACCAGACACATATATATAAGTACAGAGAGGGGGTCGCAACCTCAACTATACAGAGGAAACAGGAGGTGGGCCCTATACACAAATATATACGCACACAATATACTCAACACCCCCCCGGCAGTCGAAGCGGCACCAGTGACGCAAAGACTGGAACGAAACTCCTTGAAGGTGGAAGTCGGCAGTCCCTTCATCATCACATCGGCAAACTGTTGTGCAGTCAGAACGTGGAGAACCCGAATATGTCCAAGGGCCACCTGCTCGCGCACAAAGTGAATGTCCAACTCAATGTGTTTAGTCCGGCGATGATGAACGGGGTTGGCGGAGAGGTACTCCGCAGAAACATTGTCGCAGTAGACAACCGTAGCTTGGGAGACGTCATGATGCAGTTCCTGAAGCAACTGTCGTAGCCAGGTGCACTCAGCAACAATGTTAGCCACAGCTTGGTACTCAGCCTCCGCACTGGAGCGCGAAACCATGGGTTGTCGCTTGGACGACCACGAGACGAGTGAAGGCCCGAGGTAGATGCAGTAGCCGGAGGTAGACCGACGAGTGTCTGGGCAGCCAGCCCAGTCCGCATCGGAGTAGGCCATCATCTCCAGAGAAGTGGACGCCGTGAGGGTGAGCCTGAGGGTCATCGTGCCGCGAATGTAACGGAGGATCCGCTTCACGAGAGTCCAATGGGAGTCACGAGGGGCGTGCATGTGGAGACACACCTGCTGAACAGCATACTGAAGATCCGGTCTGGTGAGAGTCAGATACTGATGAGCATCGAAGATGGACCGTAGAAAGGAGCATCCGACGCTCGCGAGCCCTCAAGAGCAGAAACCTTGGCCTTCGTGTCAACAGGAGTAGCAACAGGGTGACAATTGAGCATGCCATCACGCTCAAGAAGCTCGTGCGCATACTTCTGCTGATGAAGAAAGAAGATGTCCGGTCGCTGAACAACCTCAATGCCAAGGAAATAATGTAGAGCACCAAAGTCCTTGATGGCAAACTCGTCATGCAGTCGAAGAGTAATCTGCTGAAGTAGAGCTGCGGAGGAGGCCGTCAGGATGATGTCGTCGACGTAGAGGAGCAAATATGCAGTCGTGTCACCGTGGCGATAGACAAACATCGAGGCATCCGAGCGAGTGACGCTGAAACCCAGTGTCTGAAGAAACCCGGGGATCCACTGTACCAGGCGCGGGGTGCTTGCTTGAGCCCACAGAGAGACCGGGACAATAAACACACATGGCCAGGAAGAGATGCGTCGACGAAACCAGTGGGCTGCTCACAATAAACCTGCTCCTCAAGATGGCCTTGGAGGAAGGCGTTGGAGACATCCATCTGATGAACTGGCTAGCCTCGGGACACCGCAAGCTGGAGGACGATGCGGATTGTGTCCGGTTTAACAACCGGGGCAAACGTCTCAGTGAAGTCAATTCCAGCCTCTGTTGCAAAAGGCAGTGCCTAGGAGGTGCCTAGGCATGCCTAGGCACTAGGCAATGGCCAAACGCCTTGTTTAGGGCATAAGCAGAAGTCTAGGCAGAGCAAGTAAGAAATTGTCTACCCAGGTGAGAAATCATGCCATATTGCACTGATATGCCAAAAGGGCCATATTCCAATGATAGTAGCTGGTAGTCAACATACTTATATGCCCTGAATTAATAAAATACACATATAATAACCACATATACACCTTGATAGTAAAAAATATATAACCGCCTAGGCTGTGCCTAGGGCGCTTAAGCACCGCCTAGGCACTAGGCGAAGGCCAACCGCCTCGCTTACGCCTGCCACTTTTTCCAACCTTATCCAGCGCACTGTCGGAAACCACGAACACCCAGCGAGCCCTGTAGCGCTCAAGGGTACCATCCGAGCGGGTCTTGTGGTGAAAGACCCACTTGCCGGTGATGACATTGGCGCGAGGAGGCCGGGGAACCAGTGTCTAGGTACGGTTCCGCTGAAGAGCGTCAAACTCTTCATGCATCACCGCAAGCCAGTGAGGATCACGGAGGGCGACGCGAGCGGACGTGGGAAGAGGAGACGGCTCCACAGTGGAGGCGGCGAGGAGGTACTCATCGCCCAAGTACCGCAGGCTCGGACGGTGAACGCCGGTCCTAGACCGTGTAACAGGGCCAGACGGCAACACCGGAGCAGCCGGCGAGGCGGCCGACGACGGGGCCGGTGAGGTGGCCGGCGACTGGGCCGGCGAGGCGGCGTACGATGAAGTGGCGGCCGAAGAGGCGGTAGCCGAGGCTGCCGAAGGGGCGACCGAGCTGGCGGCGCCAGAGCCCGCGGCGCCCGAGCCCGCGGCCCCCGAGTCGTGGGCGGTGGGTGAAGGGGGGTGCGACCCGAGGAGGCCGAGAGGGCAGGTGCGGGTGTGGGGGCGCGACGCAGCTCGTCCCATGACGCGAGGACCGCCAAAGCCTGGAGGCGGTCTGAGAGCCGGGCGGGGCCGTCCACCTGACGGAGTCGCCGAAGAGCCATCGGTGGCCGGCGGAGACGAGGCGACAAGGGGTACCTGCTACTGAAACAGAAGCACCATCTCATCAAAGTAAACGTGTCAGGAGGTGAAAACACGATGGGAGACATGATCATAGAGGTGGTATCCCTTAGTGTTAGGTGGGTAGCCGAGAAAGATGCAAGCGACGGAGCGGGGTGCAAGCTTATGAGGCGCAGTAGCGACGATGCTAGGGTAGCAGAGACAACCGAAGATGCGAAGCTCATCATAAGAGGGTGGTGCACCGAAGAGGAGGTGATGAGGTGCAAAGTTCCCGCGAGTGCGACATGGACGGATGTTAATGAGGAGTGAAGATTTAGCGAGAGCGTCATGCCAAAAGCGCGGAGGCACATTGGCGTGGAAGAGAAGAGTCCGAACGCAGTCATTAAGAGTGCGAAGGATACGCTCAGCGCGGCCGTTCTGCTGCGAGGTTTATGGGCAAGTGAGATGAAAAGTTGTGCCATGTGTGGTGAGGAGAGTACAAACAACGAGGTTGTCGAACTCCTTCCCGTTATCTCTCTGCTACGCGAGAATGGGACGGCAAAACTGCATGAGAACATAGGAGTAGAAGGCGGCGAGAGTGAATATAGCATCCGACTTGCGGGGCAACGGGAAGGTCCACACATAATGTGAGAAATCATCAAGTATGACAAGATAATAAAGATAGCCCATATTACTGGCAACATGAGAGGTCCAAACATCACTATGAATTAACTCAAATGGGTACAATGTAACATGAGAAGAAGCCCTAAACGGGAGATGAGCATGTTTGCCGAGGCGACATGCATGACACAAGTGATCCTTGTTCTTATTACCCGTGAAAGAAAAACTCCGAAGTATATGACGAAGGGTGGCGGGATTGGGATGACCCAAGCGAGCGTGCCAAAGATCCACTCTGGTAGCGAGAGCGGCAGGGGCGGCGGAAGTGGTGGAGGTGGCGGAGTGAACTGGGTAGAGCTCGCCGGGGCTGTCACATTGGTGGAGTACCATCCGGGTGCGAGCTTTGTTAACAGAAAAACCACATTCGTCAAATTCAACGGTAATACGATTTTCACGTGCAAGAGAACGAACAGAAACAAGATTTTTAATAAGCCCAGGAGAAACTAAGACATTAGACATGGATATGGGAGTGGAGTTAGACGGAAAATATGCATGACCAATGTGAGTGATAGGAAGAGAGGAGCCGTCACCTACGGTGATGCGGTTGGAAGTGTGGACGGGATAGGAGGTGTGGAGGTTACCGAGATAAGCGGCCATATGCGTGGTAGCTCCGGTGTCCATGTACCAGTCGCTGCCACCGGTGTAACAGGATGGTGAAGGGGCGGTGTGAAGAGCCGCTAGGAGGGCCGGGTCCCACGGCTCCAGCGGGAGAGGCTGCGGCGGGGCCGTCAAGGGCAGCGGCGGCAGCCCACCTGGCTCCGGCTGCTGGCCGTAGGGCGCCGCATAGGGCTGTGGCGTGGCATAGAATGCCTGGTGCGATGGTGGTTGGGCGCCGAGAATACCCGAGACAGGGGCACGGGGAACCGGCATGGAGTAGGCGTGCACGACACCGATCCATGGGTTCTGGCCGGTGTACCATGGGGCCGGCTGATAGGCCTACTGCGGTGGGTGGGGTGCTCCTCACTGAGCGCCCACGCCCCTTCCTTGCAGCCACCGCAATGACCTCTCCCATTGGCCACCGGCTGGGGCGGCGGGAAGGGAGCAGCCAGGGCGGGCGGAAAGCCGAGCAGGAAAGCGGGCATCGCCGGCTAGGACGGTGTCGGGCACGGAGGTGGAGGGGCTGGACCCCCGCGGGTGCCAGCGCCGACGGCGGTGTGGGTCGCCCGACTCCGTGCCATCCTCATCCGGCGCTCCTCCAGCTTGAGGTACGCCACCACCTTAGCGAAAGTAGGCTTTGGGATGAGGGTGAGGTTGGATGCAACGTTCCCAAAATCCTCGATGAGACCGGCGGTGAGGGTGCTGATGAGTGAGGGAGTCCTGGACTAAGGGGTCCTCGGGCGTCCGACCTATTATCCTTTGGGTAGGACCGATGGGCTGTGAAGACATGAAGGCCGAAGACTACATCATGTCCGGATTGGACTCTACTTAGCGTGGAAGGCAAGCTTAGTGATCGAAGATTCCTTCTTATGTAACCGACTCCATGTAAACCCTAGATCCCCCCGGTGTCTACATAAACCGAAGGGGCTAGTCTGGAAAGGACATCACATATACTCATTACCATAGGCTAGACTTCTAGGGTTTAGTCATTACGATCTCATGGTAGATCAACTCTTGTAATACTCATATTCATCAAGATCAATCAAGCAGGAAGTAGGGTATTACCTCCATTGAGAGGGCCCAAACCTGGGTAAACATCGTGTCCCCTGTCTCCTGTTACCACCGTCCTAGACGCACAGTTCGGGACCCCCTACCCGAGATCCACCGGTTTTGACACCGACATTGGTGCTTTCATTGAGAGTTCCACTGTGCCGCCAGCAAAGGGCTCGATGGCCCCTTCGATCATCAGTAATGGCGTTGTCCAGGGAGAAAACTTCCTCCCCGGACAAATCTTCGTATTCGGCGGCTTTGTACTGCGGGCCAACTCGCTTGGCCATCTGGAGCAGATCGACAGCTACGCCCCTGGCCATCAGGTCAGATTCTGGAGCTTGAATTACGTTGCGGACATCCATGGAGACTTGATCTTTGACGGATTCGAGACCGCGACAACCACTCCCCATCGCCCCGATGAACATGGCTTAAACCTGTCATCATGCCGCATCCAGGAGATAGCTCCTGTAGCAGCTCCGGCCTTAAATCTGGAGCAGTTCAAGTTGTCCGAAGATGGGAAGCTCAACCCCACCACGGGGACCACCGATTCCGCGGTGCTGGAGCCACACGCTGATTCCACTTCGTGCGGTATCTGCGTCAATGGAACCCCGGACTTGCCTCTGATGTCGAGCTCCGAACCCTGCGAGCCTGCGTACACCGAACTCGATCGGTTATCAATCTTCCAGTTCAGTGCCGCAGATGTCTTCCAACACTCGCCCATGGGCGACATACTAAATTCACTAAAAAACCTATCCCTGGTGGGCGACCCATCTCTGAACGATGTTCGGTTCGAACTTGCGGCGGACAACGGAGAATTTTGCTTCCCACCCGCCACCCACTTCATAGCCACTGTTAAAGATGTAACCAACACACCCTATCCCCGTGCCGGAGACATCGACGGTATAGACAACGATGAGGGGCAAGGCCAGAACTTACTACCCACTAAACACGGGACATGCACTTCCTGGTGTGACGTGTGTATGATAGACACACCTTACGGCGCTCTCGACGATGAGAAGGAGAATCCGGTCGAGGATAAACCACCTGGTACACAGCCCGGACATCGGCGCCCTGGGCCTCATCGCCCAAGAAAAGACACTGCCAGCACCAGAGAAGACGATACTCTGAACAACGAAGACCCTATTGAAGTAGAATCCGAGCAGGAGGAACAGGAAGACGGGCAGGACAGCTCTGATGAACATACCACATATGGGGACTCGGAGGACAACAATTATCTCCCACCCTCTGAGGAAGAGGAGATCCTCGGCAACGAAGACTTTATCATGCCCAAGGAACCTCTTGAGCAGGAGCGCTTTAAACGCCAGCTTATAGCCCATGCAAGTAGCCTAAGAAAGAAACAGCTGCAGCTTCAAGCAAGCCAAGATTTGCTCAATGATAGATGGACCAAGGTCTTGGCCGCCGAAGAATACGGCCTTAGCAGCCCAGTCAAAAGCCACCCCAAGAATAGGCAGCTCCCTCAATTCGATGGCAGGGCGATGGAGCCCATACCACCATCGAATAATGCGGCAGGCCGACCATAGTTCGGCCCAGTCAAAGCAGCAGCCCAAGCAGAGCACCATGCCAACCCATCCGGCCATCAAAACAAAACAACTCGGAGGAATACCCGCGATATCAACCAATACACTAAGGGTAGAGCAGGATGTACACGAGCGATGTACAGATCACGAAGATATACCCCGACCGACGATGATGGTCGCATATTCGCAAAGCCGACCATGCCCGGGCCGAACACCGTAAACGGAACCCGTCGGAGGTGTTTCATAGTGTGGCCCAACATAGAGGAGCCACACACCCTCTCTGCTTCGCTAACAAAGTAATGGAGCACAAATTTCTAGACGGGTTTAAACCCATCAACATCGAATCATACGATGGAACAACAGATCCCGCGGTATGGATCGAGGATTACCTCCTTCATATTCACATGGTCCGTGGAGACGACCTCCACGCCCTTAAATACCTACCTCTCAAGCTAAAAGGGCCATCTCGGTACTGGCTAAACAGTTTGTGAGAAAATTCCATTGGGAACTAGGAAGATTTGGAAGACGCCTTTCGAGGCAATTTCCAGGGAACATATGTCCGGCCATTATACGACAATGACTTAAGTCACATTGTCCAGGAGCCCGGCGAGTCAGCCAGGGAGCTCTGGACCAGGTTCTTAGTCAAAAAGAACCAAATTTTCGACTGTCCGGACGCAGAAGCCCTTGCAGCCTTCAGACACAACGTCCAGGACGAATGGCTAGCACGCCACCTTGGCTAGGAAGGACCCAAATCCATGGCAGCCCTTACCGCTCTAATGACCCGCTTCTGCGCGGGAGAAGACAACTGGCTTGCTCCTAAAAGCAATGACGCCAGCAGCCCGGGCACTTCCGAAATCCGAGATGGCAACGACAAACCACGATGAACCGAACACAACAGTCACAGTAATATACGCGACACAACGGTGAACGCCGGATTTCACAATCCGAAGCCCGGTCAACGGAAGAAGCCACTAAAGGCAAACAAGGATGGACCATCCACCCTTGACAGGATATTGGACCGACCTTGTCAGATTCACGGTCACCCTGATATGCCACCTATTCATGCCAACCGAAACTGTTGGGTCTTTAAGCAGGCAGGCAAGCTTAACGCTGATCACAAGGGGAGGAGGCCACCAGGCGATAAAGACGACGGATCGGCTCGCCAGCAGAACGTTAGGGGCCAGAAACAGTTTCCCTGCGATGTTTGACTACTCCGGGAATGTGAATAGCAGTCCGTCTTCCGCTACCCACGTACCGTGCTGGCAAAATTTACACCTCGCGCACATCACTACACACTCAAGATACCATGGGCATCAGCGGAAGCATAATACGGACAACCCTGCAAGCATTCCCGTAATGTTTTCTATCTGCTTACTTTATTTTTCTATATCATCCCTAAATAACACGTGACCAGCGGGACAACTTCCACAACGGACTCTACCGGAGTTCGAATCCATATGCTCACCTAAGGGGCTACTTCCGTTAAGGATTCCCCTCCCCAAGGACGGGCGACGCAGACGTGCAACAGGAAGTCCAAAATAACATTTTGTGGACCATAATCTCTATTCCGAGCCTGTAATATACCCTTTTTCCTATGATCCTGACCCCGAGCATGTCAAATAGCCGGGTTCACGGTCCTTCCTTTTTTTATTATTATCATATATTTATATATACATAAACTTATCATTGGCACATGTCTCCGTTCTCAGTAAGTCTCATCCGAACCGATCTTTCATACTCTTTCAACAATAAGTATGGCCTTAACGGCTGCTCTGCAGATACACCTCGGCATACCCTACCAGGGGCTCAACATGGGAACGAATGAGCTGCCAGTAAAAGTCCGAACAGCTCTATAGCTGTAACGCCCTGAGACCGACGGTTCAGTTGCCCTTCCTTTTATTTTAGTTGTTGATGTGTGTTTGCTTGTTTTTTGCATTATCATAATTTTTTTTGCATATTTCATTCCTATATGTCTATGCCATGACCATGTCGAATGTCGTTGTCATATTTTGCATCGCATCATGATCACATTGCTTGTTGTTGCATGTGCATTTTATTTGTGTATGTCTTGGTGTGATATCTTTCTCTTCATCTCCATTGCTGTTGGCATCTTCACCCTTCAAGTTAGTCCATCTCCAGGCAAACCCCATCTCCTTCTTCCTTCTAAATTATAGCCATTTACTCGAGTGACATTTTTTCCTGCCTCAAATAATGTTCACTCTTTCCCTGTAAATCCAACACATTTCACTTAACTTTTCTGTCAAGTTTCAGCTCTTTTGAAGATGTTTTGGTTCGGTTCAGAAATGACTCAAGTTTGAAGTTAATTCAAACTTGGTTTATTTTTCTACCTCTAAAAATGGCCAAAGCAATTTATTCAAATAGTGCATATCTCCAGGAGCTCATTTTAATTCTCATCCTTGCTTCTACCTTCTCCATGCTCTCTGTTCTTTTCTGTAATTATTTCCTGTCTGAAGGAATTCAGAAAAAGGGCAGCAGCAGCTCAGCGCAGCAGAGAGCAGGCCCAGCAGCACGTAGCCCAGCAGCCATCCATCCCTCTAATCCTAGCTTCATAGCCCGATCCCTGCACCCCTTCCCCTCGTTCCTCCTCCCGCCGCCTCGCGCACCTTCACGCATCACCAGGGAGAGAGCAGCAGCGCCGCTCTTCCCGATCCCCACCTCCCTCTGCGGTCAAGCACCAGCTCCAGGAGCCAACAGATGCGCCACCGCCGTCCAGGACCCATGGCGCCACCTTGCTGCTCCCTCCAGCGCTGCCTTGCGCCGCCCCTCCCCCTCGTGTCCTTGCCATGGACCTGCGGCAGCGCCCGACGACCCTGCTATTGCTGGTGAGCCGTGCCCCACCGCCGGAACTCACGAGGCGCATCCTCCTCCTCGTCCATTGACGCCGCCCAATGCGCGAGCTCCGCCTCGCCGTTCACATCTTCCACTGGCGGATCCCAGTCCCGTGTTGGCCTCGCTGTTGGGAATAATTTTCGGATATGACCCGCCCAGGAGGGGCCGGGTCAACCCTAATGGTGGAGTATCAATACCACTCCTAATAGGTCTACAGGTTATACACCTTTCTTCATGGTTTATGGAGCAGAAGTAGTCCTGCCTAGTGACATCCGTCATGACTCGCCTCGTGTGGCGGCTTACATTGAAGCTAATAATGAACAAGCCCGACAGGATGCACTTGACTTGTTAGATGAGGAACGAGATTTGGCAGCAGCCCGATCAGCAATTTACCAACAAGACATGCGCCATTATCACAGCCGGCGGGTTAAAACTAGAACCTTTCAAGAAGGCGACTTGGTGCTCCAGCTCATCCAGGATCAGTCCGACACACACAAGCTATCCCCACCTTGGGAAGGGCCCTTTGTGGTCAGTAAGAACTTAAACAACGGGTCATATTACCTTATTGACGTTCGAGAGCACAAAGACTCACGTAAGTCGGAGGAGGAGACCCGCCGGCCATGGAATATTGCCCAGCTTCGGCCATACTACACCTGAGCCACCGGCTCTCGTCATGTACATACTTTGACGTTGTATATATTATGATAGGTAATGAAGCAGGACCTCTGTCCTTTTCCCTTTCAATGATCATATATCTTTATTATTTTCATTATTTAAAATGACCAAAAGGGGGCTGATCGTATCCGAATCTAGCTTAACCCTTTTGGTCCAGGTCGTGATCGTATCCGAATCTAGCTGTAAACCTCATGGTCACTTGGGGGCTTCCTGTTCAAACATAGGTCGTATTCGAACCAAAGAGAACATAGCTGTCGTAACCCTCTTGATCGGCTCAAAGCCAAACTCACTAGGGGGCTTCTTGATCGTATCCAAATCATAGCTTAACCCCTTTTGGGTCCAACTTGGATTGTATTCGAATCAGGGTCGTTAAAAACCTCTCAAGGTCATTCGGGGGCTTCCTGTTCAAACATACGTCGTATTCGAACCAAAGAGAACATAGCTGGGTACCCTCTTGATCGGCGCAACGCCAAAGCCACTGTGGGCTATATGATCGTATTCGAATCTTAGCTTAACCCCTTTTGTCCGGTTTACTGATCGTATTCGAATCAGAAGCCTCCAGTTTTTATTTAAATGCTTTGATTTACATTGTCTGAGGCCTAGTGTTTTGTATTACTATTTTTATCATCTCAAATCTAACTATCAGTATGGTTTCAAATCAAACCGGCTCGGTTATTTGACAATGAGTTGCCAAGGCATAACAGTCATCAGACATATGGAAGTATTGATTTCTACAAAAGATTGGGTTATCAACCTCATCATCCGGGTCGTGTAAACCGGCAGTCCAGATTCAAAGAACACAGGTATGACAGTGTCATTCATGAACAAGTTTCTCTGTGTTTTTTCGTTAACCAAAGGTTTTTTCAGCCTTGTTTATCTTACATCTGGTTCTGCTTTTTCCACCATGATAATTTCATAGTCATATATCAGGTGTTTTTGACCCGTCCAGTGCTAAACCGCCAGGACAGTTTTTTCATCTTTTACATGAACAGAGTTAAAACATTACAGATGTAACCACGGATGTATATTGACATCATGGGCAAAGAGTCATATGCAACATCTTATGCACGATGGCATAGATAAAATATGGAGTTTTCAAACTAACCTATTACAAGGCATTGAGAGCCCAAAAGGTTAGACTGTTTTTTCTCTCTTAAGCAGGTCTTAAGCTAAAAGCTGGATTTTTCAGATGGTTATGACTCCCCCTGGCCGGCTCACCTCCCTCCACTGGTTGGAAGCTGGGATTGGACCAATCAAAGCCGTTCAGAGCAATGAACTCAGCCTCATCGTCAATTAGACCGGCCGGGTCAATTTCCGGGGCAAAAGTGTGTTGACGAACCAGCGGGATAAGATTCATCACTTTATAAGAGGGAGTCGCCATCTTCTTATTCTCCATATCAAAACCTGACTAATATTTATCGATGTTGGTCTCCTCTCCAAGAATGGTAGCTTGAGGGCGAACTCCCCTCACACAGGCAATAAAGTCATCTTGCTCAAATGGAGTCCCGTCTTCCTTCACGGTAGGGTACTGAAGGAAATATGCCCTGGAGGCAATAATAAAGTTATTATTTATTTCCTAATATCATGATAAATGTTTATTATTCATGCTAGAATTGTATTAACAGGAAACAAAATACATGTGTGAATACATAGACAAACAGTATGTCACTAGTATGCCTCTACTTGACTAGCTCATTGATCAGAGATGGTTAAGTTTCCTAACCATAGACAAAGTGTTGTCATTTGATTAATGAGATCACATCATTAGGAGAATGATGTGATTGACTTGACCCATTCCGTTAGCTTAGCACACGATCGTTTAGTATTCTCATATCATCAAGATCAATCAAGTAGGAAGTAGGGTATTACCTCCATTGAGAGGGCCTGAACCTGGGTAAACATCGTGTCGCTTGTCTCCTGTTACCACCGTCCTAGACACACAGTTCGGGACGCCCTACCCGAGATCCGCCGGTTTTGACACCGACATTGGTGCTTTCATTGAGAGTTCCACTGTGCCGCCAGCAAAGGGCTCGATGGCCCCTTCGATCATTAGTAATGGCGTTGTCCAGGGAGAAACCTTCCTCCCCGGACAGATCTTCGTATTCAGATGCTTTGTACTGCGGGCCAACTCGCTTGGCCATCTGGAGCAGATCGACAGCTACGCCCCTAGCCATCAGGTCAGATTCGGGAGCTTGAATTACGTTGTGGACATCCATGGAGACTTGATCTTTGACGGATTCGAGACCGCGACAACCACTCCCCATCGCCCCGATGAACATGGCTTAAACCTGTCATCATGCCGAATCCAGGAGATAGCTCCTGTAGCAGCTCCGGCCTCAAATCTGGAGCAGTTCAAGTTGTCCGAAGATGGGAAGCTCAACCCCACCATGGGGACCACCGATTCCGTGGTGCTGGAGCCACACGCTGATTCCACTTTGTGCGGTATCTGCGTCAATGGAACCCCGGAATTGCCTCCGATGTCGAGCTCTGAACCCTGCGAGCCTGCGTACACCGAACTCGATCGGTTATCAATCTTCCAGTTCAGCGCCGCAGATGTCTTCCAACACTCGCCCATGGGCGACATACTAAATTCACTAAAAAACCTTTCCCTGGCGGGCGACCCATCTCTGAACGATGTTCGGTTCGAACTTGCGGCGGACAACAGAGAATTTTGCTTCCCACCCGCCACCCACTTCATAGCCACTGCTAAAGATGTAACCAACACACCCTATCCCTGCGCCGAAGACATCAACGGTATAGACGACGATGAGGGGCAAGGCCAGAACTTACTACCCGCTAAACACGGGACATGCACTTCCTGGTGTGACGTGTGTATGATAGACACACCTTACGGCGCTCTCGACGATGAGAAGGAGAATCCGGTCGAGGATAAACCACCTGGTACACAGCCCGGACATCGGCGCCCTGGGCCTCATCGCCCAAGAAAATACACTGCCAGCACGAGAGAAGACGATACTCTGAACAACGAAGACCCTATTGAAGTAGAATCCGAGCAGGAGGAACAGGAAGTCGGGCAGGACAGCTCTGATGAACATACCACATATGGGGACTCGGAGGACAACAATTATCTCCCACCCTCCGAGGAAGAGGAGATCCTCGGCAACGAAGACTTTATCATGCCCAAGGAACCTCTCGAGCAGGAGCGCTTTAAACGCCAGCTTATAGCCCATGCAAGTAGCCTAAGAAAGAAGCAGCTGCAGCTTCAAGCAAGCCAAGATTTCCTCAATGATAGATGGACAAAGGTCTTGGCCGCCGACGAATACGGCCTTAACAGCCCAGTCAAAAGCCACCCCAAGAATAGGCAGCTCCCTCAATTTGATGGCAGGGCGATGGAGCCCATACCACCATCGAATAATGCGGCAGGCCGACCATAGTTCGGCCCAGTCAAAGCAGCAGCCCAAGCAGAGCACCATGCCAACCCATCCGGCCATCAAAACAAAACAGCTCGGAGGAATACCCGCGATATCAACCAATACACTAAGGGTAGAGCAGGACGTACACGAGCGATGTACAGATCACGAAGATATACCCCGACCGACGATGATGGTCGCATATTCGGACACTACAAAGCCGACCATGCCCGGGCCGAACACCGTAAATGGAACCCGTCGGAGGTGCTTCATAGTGTGGCCCAACATAGAGGAGCCACACACCCTCTCTGCTTCGCTAACAAAGTAATGGAGCACAAATTTCCAGACGGGTTTAAACCCATCAACATCGAATCATACGATGGAACAACAGATCCCGCGGTATGGATCGAGGATTACCTCCTTCATATTCACATGGCCCGTGGAGACGACCTCCACGCCCTTAAATACCTACCTCTCAAGCTAAAAGGGCCATCTCGGTACTGGCTAAACAGTTTGCGAGAAAATTCCATTGGCAACTGGGAAGATTTGGAAGACGCCTTTCGAGGCAATTTCCAGGGAACATATGTCTGGCCATTATACGACAATGACTTAAGTCACATTGTCCAGGAGCCCGGCGAGTCAGCCAGGGAGCTCTGGACCAGGTTCGTAGTCAAAAAGAACCAAATTTTTGACTGTCTGGACGCAGAAGCCCTTGCGGCCTTCAGACACAGCATCCAGGATGAATGGCTAGCGCGTCAGCTTGGCCAGGAAGGACCCAAATCCATGGCAGCCCTTACCGCTCTAATGACCCGCTTCTGCGCGGGAGAAGACAACTGGCTTGCTCGTAAAAGCAATGACACCAGCAGCCCGGGCACTTCCGAAATCTGAGATGGCAACGACAAACCACGACGAACCGAACACAACAGTCGCAGTAATATACGCGACACAACGGTGAACGCCGGATTTCACAATCCGAAGCCCGGTCAACGGAAGAAGCCACTAAAGGCAAACAAGGATGGACCATCCACCCTTGACAGGATATTGGACCGACCTTGTCAGATTCACGGTCACCCTGATTATGCCACCTAATCATGCCAACCGAAACTGTTGGGTCTTTAAGCAGGCAGGCAAGCTTAACGCTGATCATAAGGGGAGGAGGCCACCAGGCGATAAAGACGACGGATCAGCTCGCCAGCAGAACGCCAGGGACTAGAAACAGTTTCCCTCCGACATTTGACTACTCCGGGAACGTGAATAGCAGTCCGTCTTCCACCACCCACGTATCGCACAGGCAAAATTTACACCTCGCCCACATCCCTACGCACTCAAGATACCATGGGCATCGGCGGAAGCATAATACGGACAACCTTGGAAGCATTCCCATAACGTTTTCTATCTGCTTACTTTATTTTTCTATATCATCCCTAAATAACAGGTGACCAACGGGATAGCTTCCACAACGGACTCTACCGGAGTTTGGATCCGTATGCTCACCTAAGGGGCTACTTCCATTAAGGATTCCCCTCCCCTAGGGCGGGCGACGCAGACGTGCAACAGGAGGTCCAAAATAACATTTTGTGGACCATAATCTTTATTCCGAGCCTGTAATATACCCTTTTTCCTCTGATTCCGACCCCGAGCATGTCAAATAGCCGAGTTCACGGTCCTTCCTTTTTATTATTATTATCATATATTTATATATAAATAAACTTATCATTGGCACATGTCTCCGTTCTGAGTAAGTCTCATCCGAACCGATCTTTCATACTCTTTCAACAATAAGTACGGCCTTAACGGCTGCTCTGCAGATACACCTCGGCATACCCTGGCAGGGGCTCGACATGGGAACGAATGAGCTGCCAGTAAAAGTCCGAACAGCTCTATAGCTGTAACGCCCGGAGACCGACGCTTCAGTTGCCCTTCCTTTTTTTTAGTTGTTGATGTGTGTTTGCTTGTTTGTTGCATTATCATAATTATTAGTTTTGCATATTTCATTCCTATATGTCTATGCCATGACCATGTCGAATGCCGTTGTCATATTTTGCATCGCATCATGATCACATTGCTTGTTGTTGCATGTGCATTTTATTTGTGTATGTCTTGGTGTGATATCTTTCTCTTCATCTCCATTGCTGTTGGCATCTTCACCCTTCAAGTTAGTCCATCTCCAGGCAAACCCCATCTCCTTCTTCCTTTCTTCTAAATTATAGGCATTTACTCGAGTGACATTTTTTCTTGCCTCAAATAATGTTCACTCTTTCCCTGTAAATCCAACACATTTCATTTAACTTTTCTGTCAAGTTTCAGCTCTTTTGAAGATGTTTTGGTTCGGTTCAGAAATGACTCAAGTTTGAAGTTAATTCAAACTTGGTTTATTTTTCTACCTCTAAAAATGGCCGAAGCAATTTATTCAAATAGTGCATATCTCCAGGAGCTCATTTTAATTCTCATCCTTGCTTCTACCTTCTCCATGCTCTCTGTTCTTTTCTGTAATTATTTCCTGTCTGAAGGAATTCAGAAAAAGGGCAGTAGCAGCTCAGCGCAGCAGAGAGCAGGCCTAGCAACACGCAGCCTAGCAGCCATCCATCCCTCTAATCCTAGCTTCATAGCCCGATCCCTGCACCCCTTCCGCTCGTTCCTCCTCCCGCCGCCTCGCGCACCTTCACGCATCACCAGGGAGAGAGTAGCAGCGCCGCTCTTCCCGATCCCCACCTCCCTCCGCGGTCAAGCACCATCTCCAGGAGCCAACAGATGCGCCACCGCCGTCCAGGACCCATGGCGCCACCTTGCTGCTCCCTCCAGCGCCGCCTTGCGCCGCCCCTCCCCCTCATGTCCTTGCCATGGACCTGCGGCAGCGCCCGATGACCCTGCTACTGCTGGTGAGCCGTGCCCCGCCGTCGGAACTCGCGAGGCCGCATCCTCCTCCTCGTCCACTGACGCCGCCCAATGCGCGAGCTCCGCCTTGCCGTTCATCTCTTCCACTGGCGGATCCCGGTCCCGTGTTGGCCTCGCTGTTGGGAATATAGCTTTCGGATATGACCCGCCCAGGAGGGGCCGGGTCAACCCTAATGGTGGAGTATCAATACCACTCCTAACAGGTCTACAGGTTATACACCTTTCTTCATGGTTTATGGAGCAGAAGCAGTCCTGCCTAGTGACATCCGTCATGACTCGCCCCGTGTGGCGGCTTACGTTGAAGCTAATAATGAACAAGCCCGACAGGATGCACTTGACTTGTTAGATGAGGAATGAGATTTGGCAGCAGCCCGATCAGCAATTTACCAACAAGGCATGCGCCGTTATCACAACCGGCGGGTTAAAACTAGAACCTTTCAAGAAGGCGACTTGGTGCTCCGGCTCATCCAGGATCAGTCCGACGCACACAAGCTATCCCCACCTTGGGAAGGGCCCTTTGTGGTCAGTAAGAACTTAAACAACGGGTCATATTACCTTATTGACGTTCGAGAGCACAAAGACTCACGTAAGTCAGAGGAGGAGACCCTCCGGCCGTGGAATATTGCCCAGCTTCGGCCATACTACACCTGAGCCACCGGCTCTCGTCATGTACATACTTTGACGTTGTATATATTATGATAGATAATAAAGCAGGACCTCTGTCCTTTTCCCTTTCAATGATCATATATCTTCATTATTTTCATTATTTAAAATGACCAAAAGGGGGCTGATCGTATCCGAATCTAGCTTAACCCTTTTGGTCCAGCTCGTGATCATATCCGAATCTAGCTGTAAACCTCATGGTCACTTGGGGGCTTCCTGTTCAAACATAGGTCGTATTCGAACCAAAGAGAACATAGCTGTCGTAACCCTCTTGATCGGCTCAAAGCCAAACTCACTAGGGGGCTTCTTGATCGTATCCGAATCATAGCTTAACCCCTTTTGGGTCCAACTTGGATCGTATTCGAATCAGGGTCGTTAAAAACCTCTCAATGTCATTCGGGGGCTTCCTGTTCAAACATACGTCGTATTCGAACCAAAGAGAACATAGCTGGGTACCCTCTTGATCGGTGCAACGCCAAAGCCACTGTGGGCTATATGATCGTATTCGAATATTAGCTTACCCCTTTTGTCCGGTTTACTGATCGTATTCGAATCAGAAGCCTCCAGTTTTTATTTAAATGCTTTGATTTACATTGTCTGAGGCCTAGTGTTTTGTCTTACTATTTTTATCATCTCAAATCTAACTGTCAGTATGGTTTCAAATCAAACCGGCTCGGTTATTTGACAATGAGTTGCCAAGGCATAACAGTCATCAGACATATGGAAGTATTGATTTCTACAAAAGATTGAGTTATCAACCTCATCATCCGGGTCGTGTAAACCGGCAGTCCAGATTCAAAGAACACAGGTATGACAGTGTCATTCATGAACAAGTTTCTCTATGTTTTTTCGTTAATCAAAGGTTTTTTCAGCCTTGTTTATCTTACATCTGGTTCTACTTTTTCCACCATGATAATTTCATAGTCATATATCGGGTGTTTTTGACCCGTCCGGTGCTAAACCGCCAGGACAGTTTTTTCATCTTTTACATGAACAGAGTTAAAACATTACAGATGTAACCACGGATGTATATTGACATCATGGGCAAAGAGTCATATGCAACATCTTATGCACGATGGCATAGATAAAATATGGAGTTGTCAAACTAACCTATTACAAGGCATTGAGAGCCCAAAAGGTTAGACTGTTTTTTCTCTCTTAAGCAGGTCTTAAGCTAAAAGCTGGATTTTTCAGATGGTTATGACTCCCCCCTGGCCGGCTCACCTCCCTCCACTGGTTGGAAGTTGGGATTGGACCAATCAAAGCCGTTCAGAGCAATGAACTCAGCCTCATCGTCAATTAGACCGGCCGGGTCAATTTCCGGGGCAAAAGTGTGTTGACGAACCGGCGGGATAAGATTCTTCACTTTATAAGAGGGAGTCGCCATCTTCTTATTCTCCATATCAAAACCCGACTGATATTTATCAATGTTGGTCTCCTCTCCAAGAATGGTAGCTTGAGGGCGAACTCCCCTCACACAGGCAATAAAGTCATCTTGCTCAAATGGAGTCCCGTCTTCCTTCACGGTAGGGTACTAAAGGAAATATGCCCTGGAGGCAATAATAAAGTTATTATTTATTTCCTAATATCATGATAAATGTTTATTATTCATGCTAGAATTGTATTAACAGGAAACAAAATACATGTGTGAATACATAGACAAACAGTATGTCACTAGTATGCCTCTACTTGACTAGCTCATTGATCAGAGATGGTTAAGTTTCCTAACCATAGACAAAGTGTTGTCATTTGATTAATGAGATCACATCATTAGGAGAATGATGTGATTGACTTGACCCATTCCGTTAGCTTAGCACACGATCGTTTAGTATTCTGCTATTGCTTTCTTCATGACTTATACATGTTCCTATGACTATGAGATTATGCAACTCCCGTTTACAGGAGGAACACTTTGTGTGCTACCAAACGTCACAACGTAACTAGGTGATTATAAAGGTGCTCTACAGGTGTCTCCGAAGGTACTTGTTGGGTTGGCGTATTTCGAGATTAGGATTTCTCACTCCGATTGTCGGAGACGTATCTCTCGGCCCTCTCGGTAATGCACATCACTTAAGCCTTGCAAGCATTGCAACTAATGAGTTAGTTGTGGGATGATGTATTACATAACGAGTAAAGAGACTTGCCGGTAACGAGATTGAACTAGGTATTGAGATACCGACGATCGAATCTCGGGCAAGTAACATACCGGTGACAAAGGGAACAACATATGTTGTTATGCGGTTTGACCGATAAAGATCTTCATAGAATATGAGGGAGCCAATATGAACATCCAGGTTCCGCTATTGGTTATTGACCGGAGACATGTCTCGGTCATGTCTACATAGTTCTCGAACCCGTAGGGTCCGCACGCTTAACGTTTCGATGACGGTTATATTATGAGTTCATATGTTTTGACGTACCGAAGGTTGTTTAGAGTCCCGGATGTGATCCCGGACATGACGAGGAGTCTCGAAATGGGCGAGACATGAATATTGACATATTGGAAGCCTATGTTTGGATATCGGAAGTGTTCCGGGTGAAATCGGGATTTGACCGGAGTACCGGGAGGTTACCGGAACCCCCGAGGGGCTTAATGGGCCTACATGGGCCTTAGTGGAATTAGAGGACAACAAGGGGAGTGTGGGGCGCCCCCCCAAGCCCCAAACCGAATTGGTTTAGGGCAATGGGGGCCGGCCCCCTCTTTCCTTCTCCCCCTCTCCCTTTCCTTCCCCCTCTCCTACTCCTACTAGGAATAGGAGGAGTCCTACTCCTAGTGGGAGTAGGACTCCCCCTTGGTGCGCCTCTCCCTGGCCGGCCGCCTCCTCCCCTTGCTCCTTTATATACAGGGGCAGGGGGCACCCCATAGACACAACAATTGATCATTTGATCTTTTAGCCGTGTGCGGTGCCCCCCTCCACCATAGTCCACCTCGATAATACTGTAGCGGTGCTTAGGCGAAGCCCTGCGTCGGTAGAACATCATCATCATCACCACGCCGTCGTGCTAACGAAACTCTCCCTCAACACTTGGCTAGATCGGAGTTCGAGGGACGTCATCGGGCTGAACATGTGCTGAACTCGGAGGTGCCGTATGTTCGGTACATGATCGGTCGGATCGTGAAGACGTACGACTACATCAACTGCATTATGCTAACGCTTCCGCTTTCGGTCTATGAGGGTACGTGGACAACACTCTCCCCTCTCATTGCTATGCATCACCATGATCTTGCGTGTGCGTAGGATTTTTTTTGAAATTACTACGTTCCCCAACAGTGGCATCCGAGCCTGGTTTTATGCGTAGATGTCATATGCACGAGTAGAACACAAGTGAGTTGTGGGCGATATAAGTCATACTGCTTACCAGCATGTCATACTTTGGTTCGGCGGTATTGTTGGATGAAGCGGCCTGGACCGACATTACGCGTACGCTTACGTGAGACTGGTTCTACCGACGTGCTTTGCACACAGGTGGCTGGCGGGTGTCAGTTTCTCCAACTTTAGTTGAACCGAGTGTGGCTATGCCCGGTCCTTGAGAAGGTTAAAATAGCACCAACTTGACAAACTATTGTTGTGGTTTTGTTGCGTAGGTAAGAACAGTTCTTACTAAGCCCGTAGCAGCCACGCAAAATTTGCAACAACAAAGTAGAGGACGTCTAACTTGTTTTTGCAGGGCATGTTGTGATGTGATATGGTCAAGACATGATGCTAAATTTTATTGTATGAGATGATCATGTTTTGTAACCGAGTTATCGGCAACTGGCAGGAGCCATATGGTTGTCACTTTATTGTATGCAATGCAATCGCCCTGTAATGCTTTACTTTATCACTAAGCGGTAGCAATAGTCGTGGAAGCATAACATTGGCGAGACGACAACGATGCTACGATGGAGATCAAGGTGTCGCACCGGTGACAATGGTGATCATGACGGTGCTTCGGAGATGGAGATCACAAGCACAAGATGATGATGGCCATATCATATCACTTATATTGATTGCATGTGATGTTTATCTTTTATGCATCTTATCTTGCTTTGTTTGTCGGTAGCATTATAAGATGATCCCTCACTAAATTATCAAAGTATAAGTGTTCTCCCTGAGTATGCACCGTTGCGAAAGTTCTTCGTGCTGAGACACCACGTGATGATCGGGTGTGATAGGCTCTACGTTTCAAATACAATGGGTGCAAAACAGTTGCACACGCAGAATACTCAGGTTAAACTTGACGAGCCTAGCATATAACAGATATGGCCTCGGAACACGGAGACGGAAAGGTCGAGCGTGAATCATATAGTAGATATGATCAACATAGTGATGTTCACCATTGAAACTACTCCATCTCACGTGATGATCAGACATGGTTTAGTTGATATGGATCACGTGATCACTTAGAGGATTAGAGGGATGTCTATCTAAGTGGGAGTTCTTAAATAATATGATTAATTGAACTTAAATTTATCATGAACTTAGTACCTGATAATATCTTGCTTGTCTATGTTGATTGTAGATAGATGGCCTGTGCTGTTGTTCCGTTGAATTCTAATGTGTTCCTTGAGAAAGCAAAGTTGAAAGATGATGGTAGCAATTACACGGACTGGGTCCGTAACTTGAGGATTATCCTCATTGCTGCTCAGAAGAATTACGTCCTGGAAGCACCGCTAGGTGTACCACCTGCACCAGCAACTGCAGACATTGTGAATGCCTGGCAGACACGTGTTGATGACTACTCGATAGTTCAACGTGCCATGCTTTACGGCTTAGAACCGGGACTTCAACGACGTTTTGAACGTCATGGAGCATATGAGATGTTCCAGGAGTTGAAGTTAATATTTCAAAAGAATGCCTAGATTGAGAGATATGAAGTCTCCAATAAGTTCTACAGCTGCAAGATGGAGGAGAATAGTTCTGTCAGTGAGCATATACTCAAGATATCTGGGTACTACAATCACTTGATTCAACTGGGAGTTAATCTTCCGGATGATAGCGTCATTGACAGAATTCTCCAATCATTGCCACCAAGCTACAAGAGCTTCATGATGAACTATAATATGCAAGGGATGGATAAGACAATTCCCGAGCTCTTCGCAATGCTAAAGGTAGCAGAGGTAGAAATCAAGAAGGAGCATCAAGTGTTGATGGTCAATAAGACCACCAGTTTCAAGAAAAAGGGCAAAGGGAAGAAGAAGGGGAACTTCAAGAAGAACAGCAAGCAAGTTGCTGATCAGGAGAAGAAACCCAAGTCTGGACCTAAGCCTGAGACTAAGTGCTTCTACTGCAAGCAGACTGGTCACTGGAAGCGGAACTGCCCAAAGTATTTGGCGGATAAGAAGGATGGCAAAGTGAACAAAGGTATATGTGATATACATGTTACTGATGTGTACCTTACTAATGCTCGCAGTAGCACCTGGGTATTTGATACTGGTTCTATTGCTAATATTTGCAACTCGAAACAGGGGCTACGGATTAAGCAGAGATTGGCTAAGGACGAGGTGACGATGCGCGTGGGAAATGGTTCCAAAGTCGATGTGATCGCGGTCGGCACACTACCTCTACATCTACCTTCCGGATTAGTATTAGACCTAAATAATTGTTATTTGGTGCCAGCGTTGAGCATGAACATTATATCTGGATCTTGTTTGATGCGAGACGGTTATTCATTTAAATCAGAGAATAATGGTTGTTCTATTTATATGAGTAATATCTTTTATGGTCATGCACCCTTGAAGAGTGGTCTATTTTTGCTAAATCTCGATAGTGGTGATACACATATTCATAATATTTAAGCCAAAAGATGCAGAGTTGATAATGATAGTGCAACTTATTTGTGGCACTGCCGTTTAGGTCATATTAGAGTAAAGCGCATGAAGAAACTCCATACTGATGGACTTTTGGAACCACTTGATTATGAATCACTTGGTACTTGCGAACCGTGCCTCATGGGCAAGATGACTAAAACGCCGTTCTCCGGAACTAGGGAAAGAGCAACAGATTTTTTGGAGATCATACATACAGATGTATGTGGTCCGATGAATGTTGAGGCTCGTGGCGGATATCGTTATTTTCTCACCTTCACAGATGATTTAAGCAGATATGGGTATATCTACTTAATGAAACATAAGTGTGAAACAGTTGAAAAGTTCAAAGAATTTCAGAGTGAAGTTGAAAATCATCGTAACAAGAAAATAAAGTTTCTACGATCTGATCGTGGAGGAGAATATTTGAGTTATGAGTTTGGTCTTCATTTGAAACAATGCGGAAAAGTTTCGCAACTCACGCCACCCTGAACACCACAGCGTAATGGTGTGTCCGAATGTCGTAATCGTACTTTAGTAGATATGGTGCGATCTATGATGTCTCTTACTGATTTACCGCTATCATTTTGGGGTTATGCTTTAGAGACGGCCGCATTCACCTTAAATAGGGCACCATCGAAATCCGTTGAGACGACGCCTTATGAACTATGGTTTGGTAAGAAACCAAAGTTGTCGTTTTTGAAAGTTTGGGGCTGCGATGCTTATGTGAAAAAGCTTCAACCTGATAAGCTTGAACCCAAATCGGAGAAATGTGTCTTCATAGGATACCCAAAGGAGACTGTTGGGTACACCTTCTATCACAAATCCTAAGGCTAGAATTTTGTTGCTAAATTCGGAGTTTTTCTAGAGAAGGAGTTTCTCTCGAAAGAAGTGAGTGGGAGGAAAATAGAACTTGATGAGGTAACTGTACCTGCTCCCTTATTCGAAAGTAGTTCATCACAGAAACCGGTTTCTGCGACACCTACACTAATTAGTGAGGAAGTTAATGATGATGATCATGAAACTTTAGATCAAGTTGTTACTGAACCTCGTAGGTCAACCAAAGTAAGATCCGCACCAGAGTGGTACGGTAATCCTGTTTTGGAAGTTATGTTACTAGACCATGACGAACCTACGACCTATGAAGAAGCGATGGTGAGCCCAGATTCCGCAAAATGGCTTGAGGCCATGAAATCTGAGATGGGATCCATGTATGAGAACAGAGTGTGGACTTTGGTTGACTTGCCCGTTGATCGACAAGCAATTGAGAATAAATGGATCTTCAAGAAGAAGACTAATGCTGACGGTAATGTTACTGTCTATAAAGCTCGACTTGTTGCAAAAGGTTTTCGACAAGTTCAAGGGATTGACTACGATGAGACCTTCTCACCCGTAGCGATGCTCAAGTCTGTCCGAATCATGTTAGCAATTGGTGCATTTTATGATTATGAAATTTGGCAAATCGATGTCAAAACTGCATTCCTGAATGGATTTCTGGAAGAAGAGTTGTATATGATGCAACCAGAAGGTTTTGTCGATCCAAAGGGAGCTAACAAAGTGTGCAAGCTCCAGCGATCCATTTATGGACTGGTGCAAGCCTCTCGGGGTTGGAATAAACGCTTTGATAGTGTGATCAAAGCATTTGGTCTTGTAGAGACTTTTGGAGAAGCCTGTATTTACAAGAAAGTGAGTGGGAGCTCTGTAGCATTTCTAATATTATATGTGGATGACATATTGTTGATTGGAAATGATATAGAATTTATGGATAGCATAAAGGGATACTTGAATAAGAGTTTTTCAATGAAAGACCTCAGTGAAGCTGCTTATATATTGGGCATCAAGATCTATAGAGATAGATCAAGACGCTTAATTGGACTTTCACAAAGCACATACCTTGACAAAGTTTTGAAGAAGTTCAAAATGGATCAAGCAAAGAAAGGGTTCTTGCATGTGTTACAAGGTGTGAAGTTGAGTAAGACTCAATGCCCGACCACTGCAGAAGATAGAGAGAAAATGAAAGATGTTCCCGATGCTTCAGCCATAGGCTCTATCATGTATGCAATGCTGTGTACCAGACCTGATGTGTGCCTTTCTATTAGTTTAGCAGGGGGTACCAAAGTAATCCAGGAGTGGATCACTAGACAACGGTCAAGAACATCCTGAAATACCTGAAAAGGATGAAGGATACTTTTCTCGTTTATGGAGGTGACAAAGAGCTCGTCGTAAATGGTTGCGTTGATGCAAGCTTTGACACTGATCTGGACGATTCTAAATCGCAAACCGGATACGTGTTTTTATTAAATGGTGGAGCTGTCAGTAGTTCTAAACAAAGCGTTGTGGCGGGATCTACGTGTGAAGTGGAGTACATAGCTGCTTTGGAAGCAGCAAATGAAGGATTTTGGATGAAGGAGTTCATATCCGATCTAGGTGTCATACCTAGTGCATCGGATCCAATGAAAATCTTTTGTGACAATACTGGTGCAATTGCCTTGGCAAAGGAATCCAGATTTCTCAAGAGAACCAAGCACATCAAGAGACGCTTCAATTCCATCCGGGATTTAGTCCAGGTGGGAGACATAGAAATTTGCAAGATACATACGGATCTGAATGTTGCAGACCCATTGACTAAGCCTCTTCCGTGAGCAAAACATGATTAGCACCAAGGCTCCATGGGTGTTAGAATCATTACTGTGTAATCTAGATTATTGGCTCTAGTGCAAGTGGGAGACTAAAGGAAATATGCCCTAGAGGCAATAATAAAGTTATTATTTATTTCCATATATCATGATAAATGTTTATTATTCATGCTAGAATTGTATTAACAAGAAACATAATACATGTGTGAATACATAGACAAACAGTATGTCACTAGTATGCCTCTACTTGACTAGCTCATTGATCAGAGATGGTTAAGTTTCCTAACCATAGAAAAAGTGTTGCCATTTGATTAATGAGATCACATCATTAGGAGAATGATGTGATTGACTTGACCCATTCCGTTAGCTTAGCACACGATCGTTTAGTATTCTGATATTACTTTCTTCATGACTTATACATGTTCCTATGACTATGAGATTATGCAACTCCCATTTACCGGAGGAACACTTTGTGTGCTATGAAATGTCACAACATAACTGGGTGATTATAAAGGTTCTCTACAGGTGTCTCCGAAGGTACTTGTTGGGTTGGCATATTTCGAGATTAGGATTTGTCACTCTGATTGTCGGAGAGGTATCTCTGGGCCCTCTCGGTAATGCACATCACTTAAGCCTTGCAAGCATTGCAACTAATGAGTTAGTTGCGGGATGATGTATTATAGAACGAGTAAAGAGACTTGCCGGTAACGAGATTGAACTAGGTATTGAGATACCGACGATCGAATCTCGGGCAAGTAACATACCGATGACAAAGGGAACAGCGTATGTTGTTATGCGGTTTGACCGATAAAGATCTTCGTAGAATATGTGGGAGCCAATATGAACATCCAGGTTCCGCTATTGGTTATTGACCGGAGACATGTCTCGGTCATGTCTACATAGTTCTCGAACCCGTAGGGTCCGCACGCTTAACGTTTCGATGATGGTTATATTATGAGTTTATATGTTTTGATGTACCGAAGGTTGTTCGGAGTCCCGGATGTGATCCCAGACATGACGAGGAGTCTCGAAATGGTCGAGACATGAAGATTGATATATTGGAAGCCTATGTTTGGATATCAGAAGTGTTCCGGGTGAAATCAGGATTTTACCGGAGTACCGGGAGGTTACCGGACCCCCCGGGGGCTTAATGGTCCTACATGGGCCTTAGTGGAAATAGAGGACAACAAGGGGAGTGTGGGGCATGCCCCCAAGGCCCAAACCGAATTGGTTTAGGGCAAGGGGGCCCTCCCCCCTCTTTCCTTCTCCCCCTCTCCCTTTCCTTCCCCCTCTCCTACTCCTACTAGGAATAGGAGGAGTCCTACTCCTAGTGGGAGTAGGACTCCCCCTTGGCGTGCCTCTCCCTGTCTGGCTGCCTTCTCCCCTTGCTCCTTTATATACAGGGGCAGGGGGGCACCCCATAGACACAACAATTCATCATTTGATCTTTCAGCCGTGTGCGGTGCCCCCCTCCACCATAGTCCACCTCGATAATACTGTAGCGGTGCTTAGGCGAAGCCCTGCGTCGGTAGAACATCATCATCGTCACCATGCCGTCGTGCTAATGAAACTCTCCCTCAACACTCGGCTGGATCGGAGTTCGAGGGACGTCATCGGGCTGAACATGTGCTGAACTCGGAGGTGCCGTACGTTCGGTACTTGATTGGTCGGATCGTGAAGACGTACGACTACATGCACTACAAAAAATACCCTTCCACGATGATACGTGTTTGTTATAGTAGGTCGCTTTTTTTGTCATGCATGTACATCCATGACAAATTTATGACAGAATCAAGATAGTCATACCTGTGCTGTCGTAGAAGTGTTCCATGACATTACCAAAATTATCATCACGGTAGTGTCCGCTTCCATGACGATAAATCGCGCGTCACACAAGTGCTTTCGTCAAGGGTGACCGACACGTGGAATCCACCATAACGGAACGCCGTTAAGCTATCGGGTCGGGTTTTGGATCCGATAACCCGTTAACAGGCCCGACCAATCGGGATTTTCCACGTGTAAAATCATCATTGGCTGGAGGAAACACGTGTCAGCTCATCGTTGGGACAGATGTCAACCACTCATTGGATGGAAGGCGCGTATGATACGTCGACATGTGGCACGGCCCAACAGAGGCCCATTCCTGTGAAAAGGCCGGCCCGTTTGACTTGGTCAAAAGGTGGCGGGCCGGCCCATGGAAAGCCTGTTAACGGCTTGTTCGCATATAGCCCATTTATAGCCCGCTAACCCAAGGCCCGTTACGCCCTATCCGAATTAGGCCCAGTAGCATCATCCGGGCCATCCAATATGATTCCAGCCCGTTTTCACTTCTGGCCCATGTATGGCCCATGACGTCTTTCGACCCATATGAGGCCCTATGTAACTCTTGGCCTATTAACGGCCTGTGGTGAAACTGGCCCGTAATGAACAGTGTATCATTTTACACCCATTAACGGCCCGTGGTGAAACTGGCCCGTAATGAATAGTGTATCACTTTATACCCATTAACGGCCCGTTATTCCGTTGGGCCGTTTCCAGCCCATGTTATCTTTCGGTCTTCTCAGAGCCCATTTATTCTTGGGCTCATTTCCAGCATTCGTTTACTTACAGCCTGTTACTGTCATTTTCTGCTTGTGGGCCAAATTCAGCCCATGGTTACAGTCGACCGGTTTGTGGTCCGTTAATACATTGGGCCATTTTCATAGCGTCATCAAATACGGCCTATTAACGATGGCCCGTTACGATCGGCCCATGAACGAACAATTCCAACTCTAGCCCGTTTACGGCCATAATGCGGCCTGTTATTGGCCCATGTTTGGCCAATCGATCATACGGCCCGTAGAAGGCCTACTGTTTCTATGGCCCGTAGAAGGCCCACTGTTTCTATGGCCCGTAGGAGGCCCAGGGTCACTACAGTAAATATTAGCTCATGATTATTGTGGCCTAGTTTAAAAAAAATAGGTTATTGCAGCCACTAGTTAACCACGGAAAAAGAACTGCAATGACTACAAGCAAACAAATAAACAAGACAACAAGGAAATAAATAAGCAAGCAACTAACGCTAGGCTATCATGGCTATTACACATATTACATCCACTAGGCATCAAAGTTCGTCACCAGTGCAAATATAGGGAACAAAGCAGCATATCATATACACTGGCTGTCAAAATTGGCCACCAGTGCAAATAAACGCAGCAGCAGAACAAGAGCATAACTGAAACAACTTCAGAAGAGCTCAAGAAACGTTATCCTGGGTATCCACCATGCTGGAAATAAGCTTAGCAATCTGATTAGCTTTGTCCTGTTTGGCGCTAAAATCCTCCAACGCTTGTTGTTGCACCAGAAAGTATGCATCTGAATGCTCCAGGGACTTCCGCAGTCCTTCCACTTCTTGTCGTAGCACAGCTGATCGATGTCTTTCAGCTTGTAGTTGAGACTCAATAAACCGAACTGATTCAGACAGTGAGTTTGAATAGCTTGTGGAAGCGGTAGTGGCCAGTAACTCCAACACTAAACCAAGACAGGATGTGTCACTATCCTGAACCTTATCTGCATTACTTCCTTTACCGTTGCTTAATAAGGCACTCTTCCCCAATATTCTGTCAGCATTCTAAAAGAAGAAACAAGCAGACACATAACAAGTTTAGCATGTACTAGTATATGAAACTCATTTCGGTGAACCAGTTCATTAGTAAGGTGGACAGGATTAAACTACCAAGTCTTCTATTGCCAAGTACTAGTATATAATAAAAGCATCAAACAAACATATATCTATGTCCTATGGTAGCAATGGAATCTTAAATTAGAACAGTTGTTCTTCAGGTTTAGGCACTTGTTCTACATGAACAGAGTACAGTAAGACGCAAGAATATAATACTTAAAAATAGAAAATGAGCTCATAGACCTTACTACATTCTTGGTTCGGGACCAGTAAAGAACAAGGCGTTCCCAGTCATCGTCCAGTAAATGTGTCTCAGGAGAATGTAAGGGAATTTGATGAGTTTCTTTGCCGGTGAAGTATGTTTTCTTCAGGTAATTCCGATACTTCCACCAAGCATTCTTGAAGATAGCAGAGGTATTAGCACAGGTTACCTCATCCTGAGTTTCCAAATTGGTCCTTCTCTATAGAGAAACATGGGAAAATTTGCTGTATTATAACCATCATGGAGGTAGGATGTATGGGACAAAGCAAAGTAATTGCCATGAATAACATTACTTACAGATAACTCCTGGACAAACACCTGCAACTGGCATTTTCCTTCATCTTCAGTATAATATTTCCAAGATGGGAAGATACGCATATACGATTTAACAACATCAAATGCGATAGATGCTAAACTACGACTAGTTGGTTGTGCTTCCTCCACAGGAATAAGCGTACTAACTAGTGGAGTTGGGGTTCGCCGTGATAGTACTGGCCCTACGGGCACTGGAGCTGCCTTACTAACTGCTCTTGTTTGGGAGCTCTGTGGTGGAGATGGTGCTGTGTCAACATGAACTGGGTTACTATCGGCTGGGGTTGGGGTTAGATTGGGTGAAGCTGGTTCTCTGTCCATCGTAGTAGGGGTACAATCTACGAGAGTTTGGGTTATGTGTGGTAGGGCTGGTTCTTGTGCATGTACAACCGGGGTGCTATCTCCACCAAGAGGTAGCACTGTTTTATTTGAAGACCGTGTTTTTAGTCCGCTAGATACTGGCATTACCCGCTCCAATTCAAATGGCTAATAAACAGGAAACATAGTTGAATGTACAGACATTGTATGAGAGACAGATGCAATAGATAGTGTGGAAAAAGAGGGCATGAAATAGTTGACATGTATATTGTTTAACTAAAACGGATAGCATGACATAATTTCACATATATGATGTCTATCTAAACTGGATAGCATAGCATAACATAATTCAAAGATATGATGAATAACTAAACATGATCGCATGACATAATTCACCTACATGTTATCTAAGTAATCAGGATCGCATCATTTAATTCACATATGTGATTTATATGCTAAACGGAGGGCATTCGATATGATGTCTGAACTAAGAACATGGTGTTGAATATTGTGTATATGATGTCTAAACTATGCAATGCAAGACACCGTATGCATGATATGAGCAGTATAACCGTGCCAAGTTAGAGCATACATCTCAGTGGGGGAATAGGACTGGTCATCTGTCTCTGAATCCATCTCTGAGGAGCTATCGGGACCCAACAAGAGTTCTGCTTCGACAGGTAGCACTGTCTGCTCTGAAGGCCTTGTTTTCACTCCAGATTTTTCCATCTCCCACCCAAATGGCTGATTCACAGGAAGAGTAGTTTAATGTATAAACATTGTCGACAAATGGAAATGTAATGAAGAAAAGGATGGGCAAGATATCATTCAAATATATGATGCCTGGTTAAACAGGATGGCATTGCACATTTCACATATATTATGGCTGGCTAAAAGACATGAGACTGCATAATTCCTATATATGATATAGAAACTAAACATGTGGCATTACAGAACATGTCTAAACTAAGCAGATGACATATATGATGTTAAAAGTAGGCACTGCAAGGCAACATATGCATGATATGACTAACATCATCATGCCAAGGTAGAGAAAACACCTTGGGGGGTAAATAGGAGTGGCCAGCGGCGTCCGAATCCGCCTCAGAATAGATATCTTCCTCTGGATTACAATCTGGAGATGGGTGGGGAGGGTTTGCCATTGAACCCACCATGGAGCGATGTCTGCATGACATTGTATTGCCGCGCAAAACTCTTCTCTTTTTCTCTACATGTTCAGCATGACTGTGTACAATATCTGACATGCATACGAAAAAAATATGGTGAGATTATGTAAGGAGAGCATGCAAAAATTTAGAGTGATGGTAACAACGAGTGGATCGATGTTTTTCCGTTGAACCAAAATTGCCCTAATGGATCGACGTGAATGTATAGTAATAAGTGATGCAACAAGTGTACAACCTCTTTACCATAGCCGTGTCGACCTCAGCATCATTGGGTTGGTCGCTGAAGCAGTTGAGATAGAGGTGGCTGTCGGAGGTGTGGAGGAAGATCCGAGGAATCTGTAGACGGCGTCCAGGGCACTGCTCTATTGTGACGGATCATTCTGTCATTGGAGCAGCTCCGGTGAGCCGTAAGACGTTAAGGTTGAAGCAGCACAAGACAGACATCGTCAATCTCAAGTGGGATTCTAACAGCATCTCCAATAGATGATGTAAAATGGATGTAAAATTAACATCACCAAAAACCACCTGACTACAACAGATGAGGTAAAAACTGTTGACTCTGAACTTAACTGTCGAAACTGAAATTTACTGTGGAATCTGAATGATACTGTCGAAATTGAATGCAATGGTAGCAGAGAGGCACTTGACATGTAGTTTTGGGAGGGCATGTAGTTCATCTTCAACCTGCACCCCCCTGAGCCGCCAGCCACCACCGGCCGAACCGCCGGGCCCAGCGCCGCCTCGCCGCCCCGAAACAACTCGCCACCGCAGCCCCGGCCAGCCCTCTAGGCCCCCCGCCACCACCCTGAACCCTAAGATAGATAGTGAGGTACCCCTCCGGCGAGCCCCCGTCCCCGCTGCGGGTGGTTCTTCCTTAACTCCGGCGAACCCCCCAACCCTTAAAAATCGACTGACCCAAAAGTCAATTCAGTCGACTGAAGTGTGGCTTAATTGGAGCAGAGCAGCAGCACAAGCGAGGGGGAGGGCAGCAACAGCAGCTGGGCGAGCGAGCGATCGAGCGAGAGCCGGAGCAGCAGTAGCAGATCTGGCTGGTATGGCCGCCACTGCCGAAGGGGCCTCGCACTGGGGGAGAGCCGCCGTGGGGATGTCGCCCGCGGCGCCGACTTCAAGGTAGCCGCTCCATGGGGGTGCGGGATGGAGCACTGTCGGCGCCGGGAGGTCGAGTTAAGGAGAAGATGCGATGCGATGAATGTACAACCTCTTTGGTGGCGCCGAGTAGGCCTAGGCTTCGTCCGAGGAGTCGGTGAGGATGCTGCGGTTCTAGTGGAGCAGGTTAAGGCGGCACTATGGGGATGGAGCAGCCGCGATAGACGAGGCGATCGTCGGAGCAGCTCCTTGGAGGTGGAGGACGGGGCGGCTGAACCGGCAGGATGGTGAGATGGACGACGGATCCTCATCCGGGGAGGTGGACGAGGGACGTCGAGCTGTTGCGCTGGACGACGTCATCGGGGAAGAGGCTCCGGCTGGGCAGCAGTGATGTGGCGAACGGAGGAGGGTGAGGTTTCACGGCTGGAGCGGAGAGGTTATGGCGGCCTGGGATTTCGAATGGCAAAAAGTGGGCGATGGGAGGGGGTGAAGCATGACTTAGGAACGTGCTTGTCCAAAATGTAGGGTGTGTTACAAAAGTACCCCCCATCGATTTGAACTAGCGGCCCTTCCGGCTCAGGGTTAGAAGGGGGATTTCGCGTGTCGGGATTTGGCAGCTGGAGGGAGTTGTCGCGCGCGTTGTAATTTGGGGATAGCAAGGCGCGGGTTGTGAAGGTGCCAGTTTTGGGAGCACGATATCTGAATTTTCGGGATATAACAAGACGCGGGTTGAATTTTAGGGACAAGCCTAACGTGTAGTAATATTGTACTTGTACGTACGAAATCAATTCGCACTTCCCTCAACCAAAAAGAAAACGAAAAAATATAACTATTGACACCACACAAAGAGAGAGTCTTGCCCTGTTTTACTATACAAATGTTATTCAAAGCTACTCCCTCCTTCCATCTATATAGGGCCTAATGCGTTTTTCGATGCTAACTTTGACCAAATATTAGAGCAATGATATATGACATGCAACTTACACAAAGCACACCGTTAAATTCGTCTGTGAAAGTTTCTTTCAATGATATAATTTTTACATTGTGCATGTCATGTACTATTAATCTTGTCAATAGTCAAAGGCGGTCTTAAAAATCTCATTACGCCCTATATAGATGGAAGGAGGGAGTATGAATCCATGTTATGTCCGATTAAATTTTTTCGCTTGCTGTATAATGCATGTGACCTACTCATACCAACATTTTAGTGCATTCCAAATGTCTATACTACCGCTGCAATTCGAACTAAATTTTGATTCGTTTCTCTATTTCAATAAGAATCTACAATCATGATTGTTGCCAACTTCAACCATCATAGTTTCCTTGCTATCCGCCAGATATAAATCAGGCGGCCTATAATGCAGGATGGCAGGCACACCATCATCAACAACTCCTTTTTTTATAAGAGTAGAGATAAAACATATTAAATGTAGTATACCATGTTTATAACCACACCATGTGTATCACCGTTATACATATTCACACATCCGTCGGTTTGAAACACTATGATAAATTCTTCAAATATCCGAATTCGCTTTTTATAATGAAGTATATATGATCTCTATTCGTCTTTTACACCCACACAACCCTCTTATCTTTGTAGCTAGCACTAACTTTCTCTTGTGCATGCACACGCCGACATCCCTCTCACCCTCCCTCGGCATTCTCTAGCTCCATCACGCAAATTCATCTTTTCACTTTAGGTCGTTCACCCACGGTGTGTGTAGGCCCCCCCAGCTCCTTCTTTACGGCACACATCGATCGATATGCCTCTCTAGCCAGGTGTGCCTAGCACAAACACAAGCTTCCCCTCTTCTCTTGTCACTGTCCATGCCTCACTCCCACCACTCTTTTCATCGTTCTCGTACTCGCACACTCCTCCCCCTCGATATAGTATGCCTCTCGTACCACCTCCTACATGCATCCCTCTCTCTCTATCCTCCTCCTCGTGCCTCATTTGCTTCTAACACACACATGCATGTATACCAATCGATCTCCCAACATATACCTAGATCGACTTTAACTACCCCCCCATCGATCGACGTACCTCAAAAGTTGTGTCTCTCCTTTATCTTACAAAGGGAGATTGATCTTCCTATGTAGTTACGTCTGCTTACCACAGCCACATCGTCCCCCCTCATCATTCGTGCATGCCTCCTGACCTGTCTCTCACACGCACGTGCATAGACAACAAGCAGCCATCTCCTCTCTTATTGATATTGCGGGCGTGCCCTCCGTTTTTCTAGCAAGCCTATCCCACCATTTGTTAGAAGCAACTCCACTACCGCCCCCTCCAACACTCTAGCTCTGTCTCTCTCCCAACCTTATTCATCTCCTGCACATATGCATGGATGTCAATCGATTTCCCTTAATACATGAGGCAGATCGATCTCCTTAATACATGAGGTAGGCCTCTCTCCTCCTCCACACATATACCAGCCATTGTACCTCTATAGTTAATTGGGCCTCCCTCTTCCCCCACCACACACCGATAGTCGAGCGCTGCAAGTAGGTATCCATGCCACAGAGAGAAACTTCACATGTCCCATCTCATGTTCCAGTAGGCCAACCACTCTATGTCTTTGACGTGGGCACACACAAATTCGATGGCACTCTTTATCGATCGTGCACGCGCACACACACACATCACCCCTCTCTTCGATTCTATGGACACCTCAAGCCGATGATACCTCCACTCTCTTCTCGTGGATCGCCCCCTCTATATATATGTTATATCCAGGACTCTATTTCACACACATTGCATATGTTAATTTTTTTGATTGACCCCCCCAAAAAACTCTCAAGAACCCACACACTATATCTCTCTAGGTTTCTATCTCTCTCACACAACCCCACGCAGGTGGTGTACGTATACAAGAAGAGAATAGGTGCACCGTGCACGTACTCACGCTTCTTGCCTAGCCACACCCGCGCGGGTACACGGTGGAGCTAATTTCTTTACGAAATGGCATCCCACATGCTAATTTGAACGCCTGTAGCGGTTGTTTACCTAGGGAGGTCGTGTACCGCGCGTGCACGAAACAAAGTTCGACTTGACGCGTTGCCGCGTTATTTTTAAATAAAGTTATAGCGCTCAATGGCACGTACACAGAATATAAAACGATTTTTATGGAGGAAAAGGTAGTACGCTCTTCAGAGTATCTCACACAAGGCTCCGGTGGTCTCTCTCTCTCACCGTTGGTCACTCATCCGGCCACATCCCGTCTGCCGGGGGAAAGGGAGTGCGGTGGCCTCTCTCTCTCTCTCTCTCACCGTTGGTCACTAATCCGGCCACATCCCGTCCGCCGGGGGAAAGGATGGAAGTGCATAGTTTCTCCATTCGATGGCGCCGAGGTAGCACGTCCCAATCTGCGGTACACGCCGTTCTCTCTGACCAAGCTTCAGCGCGGCAGGGCCTACGCCACCTGCTCGCAGATTCCGCCCACCGCCGCTCACCTAGTTACATCCCGACGACCTCCAGGTATCCCCTCCAGCCTTGCTCCACTGCCCGTTTTTCCATGTCGCTGCATGTGGATCTTCCATAGTTCATTGCCCAAAACGTAGCTCGTCCGGCGTACTTTCCATATTGCATTCTCGTCCTTACACCGTTTTAGACAAACACAACCGTGTTGTTATCTTCCCTTAGGACAAGGAATATGCTTCTTTTTTGTCGCCGCATGTGTCATCAACTGTTATTGGCCAGTAATTGTTTCCTTTCTACCTATTTTTTTGCAAACAGGGCTATCCATTTCACGTCGTTGCTATTGCGACCTTTTGGTGAACTGCACAAATCAGTTTTTTCTTAAGAGTGTTTTGTGCAGTTGTACTAAAATGTCACACGGGTAACGTCTCTACATTTCAGTGCGACTGCACAAAGGGAGATTGGTTTTGCTCTATCCTCCTCATCCAACTCCGAGCCTAATCTTCTCCAACTAGTTAGTCTTAAGAGAGACTGCAAAGGTGACCGACTTCTATTTGTGTGTTTATTGTTTCATCAGCAGTCCTCTATTATCGTAATCACACTTGATATCTTTGGAACAGGGACGCTCAGCTCTATTTAGTGGAATTGCACAAAATGATCAGAATGTTGCATGCTCCAGACATCTACTTCTTTTCCCAACATGCCTTGTTGATTTAGACAGAGCTGGGGGGATGTTGCTGCCAATGAAAGCATGGATCAATTTTAATTTAACACCTTCTCACAACTTTGTCTTCAGTTGTGATGTAATTATTAGCTCTGATCTGCTAATAATTGACATGCATTAGCAAGGAAGTTAGTTTTTTATTGTTTCTGAAAGAGCATCGATGGCAAGACACGTGAAACAAAAGCTCAAAGCTCACACCATTGTACAATTTCATGTCGCTGGAAAATTATTTGTATAGTATGTCAATTATGTAAACAAATGATGGAAGCTCGATAGCATTGCCAGAAGCCTCTTCATCATCCGGGTCCATGTGCCTTGCACAAAATTATACTCCTTCGTTCCTAAATATTTGTCTTTTTACAAATTTCAAACGGGCATATTTTAGAGTGTAGATTCACTCATTTTCCTTCGTATGTGTACTCCCTCCATTCCTAAATATTCTATTCGTCTTAACAGAGATTTCAACAAGTGACTACATACGGAGCAAAATGAGTGAGTCTACACTCTAAAATATGTCTATATACATCCGTATGTGCCAGTCCATTTGAAATCTCTAAAAAGACAAATATTTGAGAGAGAGTAGTAGTCACTCATTGAAATCTCTAGAAAGACAAATACTCCGGAGTATATTTAAGAACCGAGGGGGTAGTGCACAACTGCATGGGAGACTCAGCCCGGTCGTTGTGCTGCATTAATAGTGTGTAATGAGCAGTCAAATCATAAGCCCCACCTTTCCCACTGTAAGTTGCTCTGAAGAAGCAACCATCAATACGCTCTTCTTTGAATCCGCTCATACTACTCCATCCGTCACTGTTTATACAGCGCACTTCAAAAAAAAGAAAAAAAATCTTTGGGACGAAGGCGACTAGCGATCGGCCTAAAAAATAGCATTGGTAGTTATAACACGGTGTCTATTACAAGAGGGAATAATGCGTACACACATGCATGCAGTGCTTCCACCCCGGGTACACACATGCATGCACTCCGTAGTAGTACAGTACATGGAGAGAAAATTGTGGACTTGATTGCGGTTACCACGCCCTAATTAATTGAGCATTATACCAAATGCATCTAAAGTCTCTCTGGTGGTGGAAATGCATTGAGAGAAATGCATCATAATGAAGCGCGCCCTGTAAACTATGACGGAGGGTGGAGTAGTATGAAGGTGCAAAACCAAGTAGCGTACTACTGCGGTTGGCTCTTCGCCCCTTCGTGAAGTCGAACAATGATGGTACTCCGCATGTTGGGTACTACAGTGTATGCCTTTGACAATCTAACACCGAATGGACTAATGCATGTCCACCGAGGGTAGGTTGCATTAGTCAAAAGGCGTAAGCGAGCTTCACCTTGTGCTGCAAGCTTCTCCTCGTTCTGCAAGTTGACGGGACTGAAAGCACAAGTGCTCCCTGGGTGGTTTTGGTAATTAATGTCAACATATCTCTTGTTGGACTAACACTTTTACCTAGTATGTTTCAGATAAGTTCAACAATGGAGTGGCATGGACTAGAGGATGTGGAACCCCTTCAAGATGCTAAGGACAAAGGATTGGCTCAAGCTTCAAGATCAAGACTCTACATTTTCTATTTTAGTGATCCAAGATCACATTGAGTCTATAGGAAAAGCCAATACTATCAAGAGGGGACGAGGTGTTGCTTAATGGCTTGCTTGCTCAAAGTGCTTAGTGATATGCTCCAAAAACCTCAACTACCTTCCAACATCCACATATGACCTAAACCAAAAGTCAAACTCGGCCCCACCGATTCTTTCTATCTGGAGCCACCGAGTTCAGTTAACATAGCTACTGCCAGAAACCCTAATCATTTCGGTCTCACCGATGGGATCTCGGTCTCACTGAGATGGGCTTGCAAACTCTCTGTTACCTGTTGCAATATTTTCGATCCTACCGAGATATGCAATTGGCCCCACCGAGTTTGCTTGGCCAACTCTCTGTTTCGCTTATTACCCAAATCGGTCCCACCGAGTTTGAGTAATCGGTCAAACCGAGTTTTGGTTTTACCCTAACCCTAGCACATCGGTTCCACCGAGTTGAACCAGTCGGTCCCACCGAAAACCCTAATAGTCACTAGGTTTACTAAATCGGTTCGACCGAGTTTTTCCCTTCGGTCTCACCGAGATTGGTAAATTGAGTGTAACGGTTAGATTTTGTGTGGAGGCTATATATACCCCTCCACCCACTCTTCATTCGTGGAGAGAGCCATCAGAACATACCTACACTTCCAATACACATTTTCTGAGAGAGAACCACCTACACTTGTTTTGAGTTCAAGATATTCCATTCCAACCATATGAATCTTGATCTCTAGCCTTCCCAAGTTGCTTTCCACTCAAATCTTCTTTCCACCAAATCCAAATCCTGTGAGAGAGAGTTGAGTGTTGGGGAGACTATCATTTGAAGCACAAGAGCAAGGAGTTCATCATCAACACACCATTTGTTACTTCTTGGAGAGTGGTGTCTCCTAGATTGGCTAGGTGTCACTTGGGAGCCTCCGACAAGATTGTGGAGTTGAACCAAGGAGTTTGTAAGGGCAAGGAGATCGCCTACTTCGTGAAGATCTACCACTAGTGAGGCAAGTCCTTCATGGGCGACAACCGTGATGGAATAGACAAGGTTGCTTCTTCGTGGACCCTTCGTGGGTGGAGCCCTCCATGGACTCGCGCAACCGTTACCCTCCGTGGATTGAAGTCTCCATCAACGTGGATGTAAGATAGCACCACCTATCGGTACCACGATAAAATCATCCATGTCTCTAATTGTGTTTGAATACTCCAAACCCTTCTTCTTACACTCTTGCAAGTTGCATGCTTTACTTTCCGCTGCTCATATACTCATTGCATGCTTGCTTAATTTGTATTGTGTTTGTTAAACTTGTTCTTAAACTCCACTTAAACTTAAGAATATTAAAAACTGCAACTTTTGGCACTTGGTGTCTAATCACCCCCCTCTAGACACCTCTTCTCGATCCTTTCAATTGGTATCAGAGCCTTGGTCTCCATTGCCTTGGTTTAAACACCATTGGAGGAAGATGGATGTGTCTACTTTGGGGAGTCTTAGACATAGAGTGCCTATTCTTGATGTAGAGTATTTTCATGAGTGGAAAAATGAAATTCTTGAGATTTTCAATGAATATCATTTGAACAAGTACATTACTAGCCCTTGTGCACCTCATGTTGATCCTTTGCACCCTACCCTAGATGAAGATATTGACATGATTCGCAATCTTAGAACTGTTAATCTTATCACTAGAGGCTTGCCTAGAAACTTGATTGGATGTTTGCCGAATCTTAAGTGTGCCTACACCATATGGAAATTCCTTGAGGAACTCTTTCCTAATTACTCCTTGAAAGATCTAGATGAAATCCTCCATAAGTCTATTGCTTTGATTAAGATGAGTCCCAATGATCCCAAATTTGGCGACTGTTTATTTGATCTTACTAATCTTACGAGTGCCAAAGGAGGTGTAGGAATCATTAGCAATATCATTTCCAGAGCTATTAGAATTCATAAAGATAACTATAGAAATGATCATTTATCTAATGAATTGCCCTCTCTAGGAATTGATCAATCACAAGATGATGTTGAACATGAATACTCGGATGAGGATGATGATGATGATGATAGTGACTATGATCTCGATGATGTGATGAGACACTTTGGTCTTATGGCAAATCTTCGTGGCTACATGGCTAGAGGAAAGGAATGGGTCCTTGATAGTGGATGTACTAATCATATGACTAGAGATAAAGACATGTTCCGTGAGCTTGCTGAAAATGACGGCCCTCGAAAGTATGTCACTTTTGGTGATAATTCAAAGGGTAAGGTGATTGGCCTTGGTAAGGTGGTCATCTCACATGATAGCTCCATACAAAATGTCATGCTCGTTGAATCTCTTGGCTACAACTTACTTTCAGTATCTAGACTTGCTAATTTCGGTTTCAATGTCCTATTTACTGAAGTAGACTGCCAAGTGTTTCGTAGAGATAATCATAAAATGGTCTTTACCGGTATACGTAGAGGAGATCTTTACATTGTTGATTTCACTAAAAAGGCTCAACCTAAAACTTGCTTAATTGCTAAATCTTCTAAAGGCTGGTTGTGGCATAGAAGACTAGGTCACGTTGGTATGCGAAATCTTGATAAGCTTATTAAAGGTTATCATATCCTTGGAATAAAAGATGTCATATTTGACAAGGATAGACTTTGTAGTGCTTGTCAAGCAGGGAAACAAGTTGGAGGAAGTCACCGCGCGAAGAACATCATGACCACAAGAAGACCACTCGAGCTACTTCACATGGATCTCTTTGGTCCAAATGCCTACAAGAGTCTCGGTGGTAACTCATTTGGTCTAGTCATAGTTGATGATTTTTCAAGACTTATGTGGGTGTTCTTTCTTGATGACAAATCGCAGGTCCAAAAGATCTTCAAAAACTTCGCTAGGAAGGCCCAAAATCAGTTTGACATGAAGATCAAGAAGGTTCGGAGCGACAACGGAACGGAGTTCAAGAACGCAAATGTGGACACCTTTCTTGACGAAGAAGGGATTTCACACGAGTTCTCGTCTATGTACACACCTCAACAAAATGGAGTTGTTGAAAGGAAGAACCGGACTCTTATAGAGATGGCAAGAACGATGCTTGATGAGTACAAAATGCCAAAGCACTTTTGGGCGGAAGCGGTTGAGACAGCTTGTCATGCAACAAATCGCTTGTATGTTCACAAGCTACTCGGCAAGACGGCATACGAGCTCCTCACCGGTAACAAACCCCATGTTGGATACTTTCGAGTATTTGGCTCAAAGTGCTACATTCTTGATAAGCATCATCGTTCTAAATTTGCTCCTAAATCTCATGAAGGTTTCCTACTTGGTTATGGCTCAAACTCTCACACTTACTGTGTCTACAACAATTTCACCCGAAAGGTTGAAGAGACGGTAGATGTGAAGTTTGATGAATATAACGGCTCGCAAATAGAGCAATTGCCAATTGATGTAGGAGACAAAGACCCTTCGGAAGCAATTCAAGACTTGTCCATTGGCAAGATTCGTCCAACGGAAGTGAAGGAGAGTACCTCGTCCGTCCAAGTGGAAGCTTCTACCTCCCGACAAGGTGAACCAAGAGTTGATACGGAAGCATCCACAAGTGAGACACGCCAAGATGAAGAAAATGAGGAAGTGCACCAAGATGAACATCAACAACCTCCTTCTCCACCACGACAAGAGAATGACAACATCAACAATGAAGAAGGCCAAGAAGAAGAACAAGATGAAGAGGATGTTCCACCCCGACCCAAGCAAAAGATTTCACGAGTTTGAGCAAGAATTGCCAAAGATCATCCCGTCGAGCAAATCTACAATGATATCCAAACCGGGAGAATCACTCGCTCTAAAACTCATTTAGCTAACTTTTGTGAACATTACTCATTCATCTCTAGCATTGAACCTATGAAGGTTGAAGAAGCATTGGAAGATCCGGATTGGATAAATGCTATGCATGAAGAGCTACACAACTTTGAGAGAAATCAAGTGTGGACTTTGGTCGAGAAGCCCGACAACAACCACAACATCATTGGTACCAAATGGGTGTTTCGCAACAAGCAAGATGAAGATGGACAAGTGGTTCGCAACGAAGCACATCTCGTCGCCCAAGGCTACACACAAGTTGAAGGTATGGACTATGGTGAGACATATGCTCCCATTGCTAGACTTGATTCCATTCGCATCTTACTTGCTTATGCTAATCACCATGATATCACCTTGTACCAAATGGACATTAAAAGTGCTTTTCTAAATGGCAAAATTGAGGAAGAAGTTTATGTTAAGCAACCTCCCAGCTTCATCAATCCTAAGAAACCTAATCATGTTTACAAACTTCACAAAGCCCTTTATGGTCTTAAACAAGCTCCTAGAGCATGGTATAAATGCTTGACCAAGTTCCTTATTGAAAAAGGCTTTGAAATTGGTAAAATTGATTCTACTCTTTTTACTAAAAGGGTTAATGGAGAACTATTTGTGTGCCAAATTTATGTTGATGATATCATATTTGGTTCAACTAACCCTCATTTTAGTGAGAAATTTGGAAAGCTACTGTCGGAGAAGTCTGAGATGTCTATGATGAGTGAACTCAAATTCTTTCTCGGTTTGCAAATGAAGCAAATTAAGGAAGGTACCTTTGTCTCTCAAACGAAGTACACCAATGACATATTCAAGAAGTTCAATATGCAAGAATGCAAAGGTATGACTACACCCATGCCTACTAATGGACATCTTGATTTGACCAAAGATGGTGAACCGGTTGATCAAAAGGTTTATCGCTCTATGATTGGTTCATTGTTATATCTATGTGCCTCTCGTCCCGATATTATGCTAAGTGTGTGCATGTGTGCACGATATCAAGCTGCTCCTAAAGAATGTCATCTTAAGGCTGTGAAAAGGATAGTGAGATACCTAATCCATACACAAAATTTTGGCATTTGGTATCCTAAGAGGTCCTCTTTTGATCTTGTTGGCTACTCTGATTCGGACTATGCCGGAGACAAGGTTGATAGAAAATCCACTTCGGGTACTTGTCAATTCCTTGGTAGATCTCTTGTGTCTTGGTCTTCCAAGAAACAAAACTCGGTATCCTTATCCACCGCCGAAGCGGAATACATTGCCACTGGTTCATGTTGCGCTCAATTACTTTGAATGACCCAAACTCTTAAAGATTATGGGATATATGTGAAACATGTTCCATTGCTATGTGACAATGAAAGTGCTATTAAGATTGCTCACAATCCCGTGCAACATTCTCGAACTAAGCATATTGAAGTTCGTCATCATTTCATCCGAGATCATGTTGCAAAAGGGGACATTAACCTTAAGCATGTTCGCACCGATAAGCAATTGGCGGATATATTCACTAAACCACTTGACGAGAAAGTGTTCTGCAGGTTGAGAGGTGAATTGAACATCATTGATGCTTCAAACTTGAAGTAGGAACTCCATTTGATACATGCGGGGCATGAGCCTATGACTAATCCTCGATATTTCTCTTATGATGCTATTCATATGTCTTCGATATATTTGTACCTTGCATGTTATCTAACCCATGTAGGTGCTTGATTGAATCTAAATCTATGAGATTGCAACTCACTCACATCTTGAGAAATCTCTACATCACCAAGTCTCTACACAATGGTGGTTGAAGACAAGGAAGCACGAAACCATTCAAACATATCCTTTGGCAAATTCCATGTTGAGTCTCATGATTGTCATTTTGGACACACAAGTGCTCTTCCTTGCAAAGCTAACCCATGTAGGTAGATGAACTCAAACTCCAAGTGGTGCTCCCAACCCTTGATGAACTACATCAACCTTGAGCAACCCACACAAGTTCAACTACATGAACAAGATCAACACCACCACCCAAGGTATGTTATTCCATCTTAGAGAAGCTTCACTCCAAGTCATGAGTCAAAGCAACTCGACAAGATGTGAATACATCAAAAGGCTTAAACGAAAAATGGTAACCCCATTTTGAGCTTAAACGATGAGTATGACCTATGATCAAGTGCTCTCACTTGACTCCTAAGTCAATATATTCTAACATAGGTGACTTTGTCACCGACCATTTCTAGATGAAGTTCTCTAGTGTTTCTCCGTGCTTTTGCATTTGCATATTTGTTTCCCCTTTCAAAAAAAACTTCATCTAGAACTTTTAGTTTCTTTTCTTTCCTTTTTGTTCTGCATTTTCCGCATCCAATTCATTGCAAATCTTTCAGTTAATTCCTTGCATATCCTTGTGAGATCTTACTTGTCTAGTGAGTTGAGGTGACAAGTGGTTTCACTCTGATGAACTCGATCACACCGGTTTGTTCTCTTCGGCCCAACCGAAGCACACAACTCGAAGTCACCGATTTCATCACAGGAAAACCAACTTGCCACTTATTCCTGATTTCTATTTGCTCCAGCTCCACTCAATGATTCTTGTCCTCTGCCAGCATCATATTAGACATGCTGCTTTGCTCTGTGACTCAAGGACCAACCCATTTGTATCACATGTCCAGAAGAGCCCTTCTTGGAAATTGATGTCAAAGGGGGGGAGAGAGATCACATCAAAGCTTAATCCTTCCTATAGGGGGAGAAAGAGAGAGTACTCAGGGGGAGAGAGTTTCTCAACTAGGAGAAAGTAATATCATCAAAGACCCCAGAGGCTTGGTGTTCAAGAGGAGAGATGTCACATGTCTTTAAGAGGGGAAAGACATGTTTGGTTGCTTGCTTTAGCTCAAGCTCTGTTGTTTCTTTTTGTTGCTCTGACTTTCTGTTCCCTATCTTCTCCCAATATCCCATGCAGATTCAGGGGGAGCAAGACATCTAAGGGAAGGAAACCTCTGATTTTATTGCATATCTTTACCTTTGGGGGCATGTCTATATCCAATGTGGTACTTAGTACTCACTCTACATGTCATCCCAGTCTTGGTTCTCTTGTGGTTTCTCTTGTTTGCTCTGGTCAGTAGGTGTATCTGTGTTACTTAACCTTGTTTGTGCAGGTTCATCCCATCCTAAGCCAACTCAAGACCACAAGGTAAGTATATGCATCACAGTCATGTGAATGAGAAGTTCTTGCTGATGTACATACTGTTTGCAAGAAGGACTCATGAGCATGAAGGTATATTTCTCACATTCACATCATTTGCTCTGATGCATATAGCCAAGATACATGTAACACATTGCTTACTCTGTCATGTTTACGCAATCACATGCTCCTATATTCAATATTCACATGATTGCATACATGTAGGGGGAGCCTATGCATGTTACATGTCTTTTCAAAGCTTTACTTGCTATTCTCTATATATTTATCTAAAGCTTTGATGTATGTTGTCATCAATTACCAAAAAGGGGGAGACTGAAAGCACAAGTGCTCCCTGGGTGGTTTTGGTAATTAATGTCAACATATCTCTTGTTGGACTAACACTTTTACCTAGTATGTTTCATATAAGTTCAACAATGGAGTGGCATGGACTAGAGGATGTGGAACCCCTTCAAGATGCTAAGGACAAATGATTGGCTCAAGCTTCAAGATCAAGACTCTACATTTTCTATTTTAGTGATCCAAGATTACATTGAGTCTATAGGAAAAGTCAATACTATCAAGAGGGGATGAGGTGTTGCTTAATGGCTTCCTTGCTCAAAGTGCTTAGTGATATGCTGCAAAACCCTCAACTACCTTCCCACATCCACATATGACCTAAACCAAAAGTCAAACTTGGCCCCACCGATTCTTTCTATCCGGAGCCACCGAGTTCAGTTAACATAGCCACTGCCAGAAACCCTAATCAGTTCGGTCTCACCGATGGGATCTCGGTCTCACCGAGATGGGCTTGCAAACTCTCTGTTACCTGTTGCAATATTTTTGGTCCCACCGAGATATGAAATCGGCCCCACCGAGTTTGCTTGGCCAACTCTCTGTTTCGCTTATTACCCAAATCGGTCCCACCGAGTTTTGGTTTTACCCTAACCCTAGCACATCGGTTCCACCGAGTTGAACCAGTCGGTCCCACCGAAAACCCTAACGGTCACTAGGTTTACTAAATCGGTCCGATCGAGTTTTTCCCTTCGGTCTCACCGAGATTGGTAAATTGAGTGTAACGGTTAGATTTTGTGTGGAGGCTATATATACCCCTCCACCCACTCTTCATTCGTGGAGAGAGCCATCAGAACATACCTACACTTCCAATACACATTTTCTGAGAGAGAACCACCTACACTTGTGTTGAGGTCAAGATATTCCATTCCAACCATATGAATCTTGATCTCTAGCCTTCCCAAGTTGCTTTCCACTCAAATCTTCTTTCCACCAAATCCAAATCATGTGAGAGAGAGTTGAGTGTTGGGGAGACTACCATTTGAAGCACAAGAGCAAGGAGTTCATCATCTACACACCATTTGTTACTTCTTGGAGAGTGGTGTCTCCTAGATTGGCTAGGTGTCACTTGGGAGCCTCCGACAAGATTGTGGAGTTGAACCAAGGAGTTTGTAAGGGCAAGGAGATCGCCTACTTCGTGAAGATCTACCGCTAGTGAGGCAAGTCCTTCGTGGGCGATGGCCATGATGGAATAGACAAGGTTGCTTCTTCGTGGACCCTTCGTGGGTGGAGACCTCCGTGGACTCGCGCAACCGTTACCCTCCGTGGGTTGAAGTCTCCATCAACGTGGATGTACGATAGCACCACCTATCGGAACCATGACAAAAACATCCGTGTCTCCAATTGCGTTTGAATACTCCAAACCCTTCTCCTTACACTCTTGCAAGTTGCATGCTTTACTTTCCGCTGCTCATATACTCATTGCATGCTTGCTTGATATGTATTGTGTTTGTTAAACTTGTTCTTAAACTCCACTTAAACTGGAGAATATTAAAAACTGCAACTTTTGGCACTTGGTGTCTAATCACCCCCCTCTAGACACCTCTTCTCGATCCTTTCAGGGACACACCAAAAAGTAGTGCTAGTCCATACTCCCTCCTTTCCGGTTAATATGGCTTAATCTTTTTTGTGGGTAAATGAGAGAGCTTTATTCATATATAAGCATTCTTAGGACGATCAGCCAAGACACTGGTCACTAGGAAGCGAGGTACCCGCAAAAAAAGAAGTAGGAAGCGAGGTGTTTCATCAAGCGAACTCTCGGCCATATTCAAAGTGCAGCAAGCACGGTTCGCACGAAGATGCGCCGCAAGGTTTGCTGACCTATTTACATGCTGAGTTACACAAAAAGACAAAATATTACTGAGCACCACTATTTGTAACAGGATATGAGCCAGAATTAAGCGAGCATTGTGGCGAGTATTCCATGCAATCAACTTCCATTATCACATGCGAGAACCCTCAAAGAGAACCAAATGTGTTGAAGATTGCTTTATCACATTTTAAAATTATAATAAGAATGTAGACGCTCCTCCATCTGGTTCTTAGTAGTACTAGTATAGTACGTACCTTTATGGACTATAGTAGTAGTACTAGTAAGCATTACGCTTGGCTGTTCGGGAAGTCGAACAATAATAGCACTAGTAGTATAGTGTATGCTTCTGGCAATCTGACATCGAATTAACTGTTGCACGGACACCGCCTGAGCGAGGGAGAGCTTGCATTAGACTAGCCACAATGGAGAGTAACATACACTAGTAACATACACGTATTCCTAGACTATGTTACTATCTTCATAGTGGGTAGTAATATAAGTGTGGTAACATGCATAGCTTCATTTATTAGGTTATAGACTCATGTTGCATTGGGACATGTGATGTTACAGTAACTAGCTAAGTTACTACTATTACCTATCTCCTCATTAATTCATTGCCACATAAGAAAATTTGCTGAGTTGGACTCAATGTTACTGCTGAAGTTACTCCCACTATGGCTAGTCTTAGTCAAAAGTTTCTCCTTGTCCTGCGAGCCACCGCACGCAAGCTTCTCCCGCCCTGCAACCTTCTCCTCATTCGACAAGTTGACGGGACACAACAAAGTAATGCTAGTCCATGCTGCCTCCTCTCCGGTTAATATGGCTTAATTTCAAACGAGATAAATACATTGTCTGTCACTGTATATTTGTAAAAATACGGTCAGTGGACTTCATAATACGCTCATTGAGCTCAATATATATATATATATATATATATATATATATATATATATATATATATATATATATATATATATATTCCGGTGTTCATATGGTCACTAGCTCACCCTGACTGAGTATTGTGTGCATGCACGTGTAGGTTGAGCACTTGAGCGTGACCGTGTGGGTTCCGTCGTGTGCTCGGACATGCATGCATTAGGGCGTCGCACGCGTTTTTGCGTCCATGTGTACGTGTGACTGTTGCATACACGTAGGGGGAGTACGTGTAGGGGCCACTAAGGAGCAGTCAAATCACACAGTAAGTTAGTCGGAAGAAGCAACCATCAGTTCACTCTTGAATGACACGTACGCAATATAAAATGGTTGATATGGAGAGAAAAAGAAAACCACTATATATACACTAGCAGAAGCCTAAGCTACAAGCCTGCTTGCTTAGGTTGCTCTCTTCACAAGCATAGAACGACGGGCCTGATCCCGCAGCTGGGGGAAGGGAACAATGTTCTGCATAGACGCGGTCGACATCGGTGAGGGAGAAAACCCACAGTCGGTGCGTCCCAATCGGGGGTCACCGCGGTATGGGCCGATGCCGCATCCCAACCGCCCTTCTAGCTACAGCCCGACGTCCCAGGTAGTCCATCTTCCTTTTGGATCCGGCTTGCTCCACTGCCGTAGCTCCATCTCCATGTCGATCTTTCTCTACTTCTACCGGCTTCTACTTGTGATGAGTTTATGTCTCATGAACTAGTGCCAGTACTATTATTCTAATCACACTTCTTCAATATCTTTTCCATCAGGGATGCTTAGGTCGATTTTAGTGGAACTGCACAAAAGCATCGTATGATCCGAGGGAGCCAGCCGTCTTTCCTTCGACAGGTTCTACCTGGCCAGGAAATTAAATCATGTTTAGGGTTTAGGGTTTAAGTCGTAGTGACCCCATCAGTAGTTTTTCTATCGTACACGCTCTCACAACTTTTTCTTTAGTTGTGAAGTAAATATTGGCTATGATCTGTGAATCATTGAGATGCACCAGCATGCAAGTTAGTTTTCCTTTGTATTTGAGAATGTTGTAATGGGGCAACCTTGGAATAGGAATGAAAATGGAGTGGAAAAGTTTCCGTTTTTCCGGAGAAAAAATGGAAACGGAGAGAAACCAACGTTTCGTTTCGTTGGATCACGCCATCGAGCAAAACCAACGTTTAAATCACGTCTGTCATGTTCGTGTCTCACCCTCCTCCACGGCTCGACCCCACACGGTCGCTCGGCATGCCACTCACAGCAAACCGAGTAGTATACCATAACTTTCCTGCCTGCTTGTCGATGGATCGCGCCATGGAGTACTAGCACTACTGGAAGAGATTGACGAGTTGGGGGAGGACAGCTAGCTGTAGCACGAACTCCCAAGAACTTACTACTAGAAGAGATCGTGCATGTTGTAGCCGGATATTGCGACCTTTGAACGCGGAGCAGCCACGTGCACCCGGAAGTGGCGCGGGCGACGCTCTCTCGACCGGCGCGCCACAATCAATGCCGACGCCAGTGAGAGGTCGCATCCGCTCTGGCCGGGCATGAATGCGGCACTGACCGTTTTGGGCGGGAAGCACGCGCGGGTGATGAAGAGGGTTCGGGTTGGTCAGGACCGGCCGTGGCAGCGGTCTGGACGTGCGCAAACAAGAGATGTTGTACGTTAATATTGTTGCGTATATAATTAACAACGTAAATAATGTGCCAGTTGGACAAATATGATTGGAGATGGAGATGGAAATGGAATTTTACGTAAACACGGATATGCATGTCTATGTCTATATGTGTGTGCGCGACGACTCTCGTGACCTGAAAGCGGGGGCGTGTTTTTGATCGAGTTTTCTTTCTTGGTACATTAGAAAATCAGTTTGTCTAATTCACATCTAGATGTTATTTAAGGATATCACATCTAAGCTCCCACAAGTATATAATGTAGCAACAAGAAACAAAAAAAACTAGGAAAAGACCACAAACAGAGTGGACATCAACTTATATGTGAAATAACTATGTCACATCTAGATGTGTCCTAGACAGACCCTTAAAAAATTGTCCGCCAGTTTTCGTTTCTTTTTTCCGGGAACACACGTATTCTATTTAAAACCACTGCTATGGAGAGATTTTTTTACTCCATGATAGCCTCTTGTTTGATAGAGTTTCTCGCGTCTCGCTCTGTCACCCTCTCCATACCAAAACAAGATTACAGTGTCCACTCTATCTCTCTCCTCACCGGTGGTCATAGATCCGGCCGAATCCCGTTTGCTGCAGGAGGTGAGGAGGTGCAGCGTTGACATTGTCGTCGTCGGCGACGGAGGAAGCCAATGCGCACCGTCCTCTCGGAGCCGGCGCTGGCGCAGACGAAGATCCTCCGCGCCCTTGTTTGCTGTCGTCGTGTGGGCAGATCCCGCCCGCCCGCCTAAACGACATCTCGCCCACCTGAGGTATAACTTCTTGTACTGGTCCAGCTCCCCAGGTCACTGCGTGCGGGTTTTCTTCTATGCGACTACTCCCCATCTCCCCATGCATAGTAGCTAGGGTTCGTCGGCTGGTCCAACATCACCTACTAGTACTATTATAGAGGAAATGCCACTCAAAAAGTTATCCTGATTTATGCCTCGATGGAGGTATACATGTTGTTTCGACAAAAAGTACATGGTGGTTGTGCGGTCATTGTCCATATGGTGGTAGTACTATCACTGGTTAAATGAAGAAATGCTTTTTTTCTCGGGTATCCTGGTTTAGTTCCCATCAAGATAATTATGATGCTTCTGTTTGTTGGTGTACTTTTCATTAACTCTTATTGACAATTGAGATGTCGTTGCTAACCCTTTTTTATATTTTTGGAAACAGCGATGCGTGTCTCCATACCCTGGCATGTCTTCCTCAATTTTAGTGGAACTGCACAAAATTGGATGGCCATTGTTGTTTCGCCTCACTGTCCTCTGCCACGTGGTTCTTCCTTCCTCGAGCTTGATTACTAAGAAGAAACAGACCGCAGTGAGGATTTGTCGAACTTCTTAAGTGCCTCACGCAAACTTGATGCCAAATAGATGATGCATCACCACGATGACCTATCGATGCTCATGGTTGTGCCTCATGGTTGCGTCGGCTGGTGAAACTGATCGATTTTCGACGAAAAACAAGCTGTCTTCCATCAGTACTCTTTGCTTGTTACCACAAAGATGATATCCTTCGTCAGTTCACCTTGGTTGCGTTGGCGACGCAGCCATCTTTCACGTTGGTGCAATTTTCGTTAGGGTTTTACGACAGGTGGGCCCAAAATGTGGCTGGCTCACCTGTCATACAGCCAAAAGTAGGTGCAGTGAAGGCACCGGAGCTCAGTCCGTACTACAGTAGTATATACTAAGCGGGAGCCTCAGCGCTTGTTCGCTAGGGTTTGCACTCTCCACACGCTCGCCGCACTACATATATGTTACTCCCTTTGTTTCGAATTACTTGTCTTAGATTTGTCTAGATATGGAGGTATCTAGCACTAAAATGAGTCTAGATACATTTGCTAGGGTTTGCTATATTCACAGTCTCTCACCCTCTCTTCACCAGATTTAAACAAGACTGCGTTGGCCTCTTGTCTCTCTCTCCCCCCTCACAGCTGGTGAAGGAGGTGTCCGTATCCCGTCGCACCGGGAAGGGGAGGAGGTGCAGCGTTCACTCTATCGCCTTCGGTAAGGGAGGCAATCCACCGTCAGCTGCGCTGTTCTCTTTCACCCAGCGCCTGTGCGGGAGGGCCACCGACCCCTTCTTCCTCGCTGGCGTACTTAGTGTGGGCAGATCCGGCCTCCCGCCGCACGCCTTGCCACATCCCGATGACCCTAAGGTATAAGTTTCTTTGAAACCGTCGTTGCTCTAACTGCATGTGGATCTTTTTCGATCTGTAGTCGAATCTAGGTCTTGGTTCAAAGAGGAATGAAGGGTGCAGTGGGCTGGAGCAAGAATCTAGGACGTGGTTCAATGAGGAAAGGAGGGGCGGAAAGTAGTATAGACTGGCTATCCAGCCGCTTTGTAGGTCGAAAAGGGAAAAAGGGGGTAACCCAGTACACACATCTGTAAGGAACCGATCTCTTTGTTGAAAAGGGAAAGAAACTGGGCGGTCGGGTAGTTTTTGCATGACTAGATTTGCTGCCCTCACATAGGAAGAAGGTTCAAAGAGAACAAATATGGGACCAGCGCATATATGCTGCTTGGCTACATACTCTGCATCACCCATTTATACGTGTGGACGCACATGGTGCTGGCATGTCCCATGCAGCTATTTTGCTGTTGTTAATCTCAGAATTAACTACTGATCTGTTTTAAAAGAATTTCTCTGTTAATATGAATCAATGCAACCGTTTTAGAAATGCCACCGTCCTATACTTTGTTTTCCATCAAGATAAGGTAGATGCTTCTTTTTGTGGCCACATGTTTCATCCTCCTTTATTGGCCAGTAATTGTTTTCTTTTTTGCCTCTTAAAACAGGGATATCTATTCAACTTGTTGCTATAGAAAACTTAAATGTCACACCGGCAACTTTTCTTGATTTCAGTGCAACTGCACAAAACTTGATTGGATTTCCTATTCATGTTGGTAGATTCGTATTTTATGTTTGTTGTCTCATGAAAGGTCAGTACAGGCCTTCATCCACATGATTGTGCAGTGTGCTTTGAGATGCTGTGCTACTTGTATTGGTACTATTTTAAATAAATGATGAATTGAAGCTATTGTATTGCTGTCTTTTCCCATTAAGTAGTGAACAAAAATGGGACCAACCCAGACATGATGCTTGTTGCTTTGTTACAACAAATTCAGCATCACCCCCTTTATAAGCCAGTAATTGATGCCACTCTCAGAATTAACTACTGAATCTTATTTCAAAACTGCAACACTTGTTAGGGATTGGTGGGATTACCATTTTTGTGGCCGCATGTTTCATCCTCCTTTATTAGCCAGTAATTGATTCCTTTTTTGCCTATGTTTATATAGGGATATCTATTCAACTTGTTGCTATTGTGACATTTTGCTTCGCTACGCGAAACACTTTGCTTGATTTCAGTGCAACTGCACAAAACGAGATTGGATTTCCTATTCGTGTTGGCAGATTCGTACGTGATCTTGTGTGCGTCATGACAGGTTGGTACTTGCCTTCATCCACATGATCGTGCAGTGTGTTTTGAGATGCTGTGCTACTTGTATTGGTACTGTTTTAAATAAATGATGAATTGAAGCTATTGTATTGCTGTCTTTTCCCATTAAGTGTGAACAAAAATGGGACCAACCCAGACATGATGCTTGTTGCTTTGTTACAACAAATTCAGCATCACCCCTTTATAAGCTTTGTCGTTCTTTATACATGTTGAAACAAGGCATTGTTAAGATAATGTCTCAGTCAATATGAATGAATCACACTGATGGAGAATTTCTACTCTCCTGCTTTGTTTCCCATTAAGATAAAGTAGATCAGTAGATGCTTTTCTTCTGGGAGTACAAGTTATCAACCGTTATTTCTTAGTAATTGTTAACCTTATACCTATTGTTGCTTACAGGGATATCAAAATTAAAGCTCGGTTTTATTCCGACTTTGATTTTAGTTGAACTGCACAAAAGGAGCCAATGTGTAAGGCAAACTACTACATTACTGGGTGTAGTTGGTCGTTCCACTTTGCAGAAAGAAGCAGTCACTGTTTGCGCTACATTACAGAAGGAATGACCGAGAAGCTTTACAGAGTATTATTGGACACCGGTGACATGACTAGTCTGTAGAGACCATTGGCAATTTAACAATACGTGGAGTGCCCTGGGCAAAAAGTGCCCAAACAAGTATAAAAGCTACGACATGACTCCACGATCATAGGCATTACATATTTTGAATAGGAAAAGCTTGTCAAAGTTTAATCATTGATGTTAGCAAGAAGACGTTAGTTTAATATATTGGAATTGGAAAACCTTGTCAAAATTTGCTCATTGATGTTAGCCAGAAGACATGCATTTGATATTTTTGAGTGGGACGCCCTTGCTGTGAGCAGCTTCGAGTGTTTTTTCCTATTCATGTGTTCAGTTTAGAAGTAAATAGTTACTCTGCTGAGATATTCCTGTGTTAAGAGTTTGTTCTGAATATTGTCTATGTAATGCCAGGCCTTGTGTTTGATTGCAAAGTTGAGCTTGGAATGTTGTGGCATGCGGCATCACGAGCTGTTCACCGTGCCTCCTGAGAATAATGCTTCATATTGTTTTGCATGTCGATCTAATGCCAGTGATTTGCTTGTTAAGAAGATCATCCTCTTCTGTTGTTTTCGTGCTTAAGAAGTTCATCGTTTCATGTTTCATTCATAGCCTATACGACAAGTCAGGTAGGTTAGACGTGAAACCATATGATCTTCCGACCAACTCATGATATTAGGCCGTGATTGCATCATCGTTTTCCAACCAAAACCGCTTGTAAAACTGACGCTTGTAAATTAAAGCATATGGTCTCGGGCGAGGGCGCTTGGTTGGTCGATTTCGACTAGTAAAATATCAGAAGTACTTGACACACGATAAAAATGCTGAACGACACTTGGATGATTGCTAATCCAGCCGTTAGCTGCTGTTTCAGCCTTTCCCATGGATGGCATGATACACACGTCATGCATGTATTGTCTGGTAATGTCGTCCATATAGCAGTGATGGTAAAATATACACTAGTCTCTCAAATTACACGCGTAACCCGCCAGTTTTAATTACAGACCTCGGGCCCTCGGATTCATTACGCCTGTATTTTACGCGTTGTTTTCGATGACGAGTAAATTACACTTGTATGTTAATACAGGTTTGAAATAAACCAGAGCTCCCAAGCGCGGCCTTACCGTTTCATGCCGTCTCAGTTTCTGAAAGGTGCTCATAGGTGTCCGATGATCCTGGCTTCCTGAATGAGTAGCGGGCGCTGTATCAGACCATCAGTGGCGCCGAGCATTGTTAACATCGTCAACAAACATGAGGATTCAGGAGATGACTTTATTTTAACTGGATAACACTAGGGACCCACTAGGGCCATAGGCGTACATACGCAAGTGCCTCCTTATTATGTACAACTATATTTTGTTTGCTTTCTCCTGGTTTCGTGACATCACGGTCCCACACCATTGTCAACCTATGTAGTCAATATAAACGAGAGAATTGTACAAGGTGCGGCCGACAGCTGGGACCAAGCAGCTCGAGCAGTATTTGTGTTTTTGAGGCGTGAGCACTGCAGAGTTTTTCTTGGCGATGATTTCGTTGTTGTTCAGAGGAGAGCAGGGTATTAACTGGGCGGGCTGTGGCCCGTCTAGACCAGGCCAGATATCCAGCCTAGATACTAATTTTTTCAAGATGAAAATGGCTAGTCCAGCTATACGTCTTTTTGAGGAATACCCAGGCAAGGTCAACTTGTTATTCTCCGCCCTACTGGGCTGCAAATCTTTCCTAGGAGGGATGCATTAGGCTTAATAGTAAAATGGGCTTTAAAATAATAAATGGGATGTAATTATAAATACTGGGCAGTAACTATAAAAAATGCACCAAACATGAAATTAGTTTATAAAACATTATTTATGGATTTTGAAAATCCTAAATTTTCATTGTTGCGCGCGCAATGTTTCGTTGGATTTTTACGTAATACAAATTTATATTTAATCTGACTAGAAATTTCGGGATAAAAATATTTCGGAGCCCATCAAAATGTGGGAAATTTTATTGAATTTTGTCTTCAACGGTTGGTTGAAATTATTAATCATTGTCCTAGCTAGAAAATGGGCTGTACTTTTAACAAACTGTAAATGGGTTGTTGTAAATTCCATTAGAATTCCAAAATGGGCTATACATTCTTACAAAACGCAAATGGGCTATAAGTTCTGTGCCACACACTTGTGGGCCTACTAAGTGACGCGTCCCCTAAAAAAATAAGTTGACGCGTATGCAAGGCTTTGCCAATTTATTATAGTCAACACACGGTTCTAGCAGTAGTGGCCATTGGGATGTCTATCCAATGGATGTCGTGCTTCTTCTTCAATCTCGGATATTCGTTGAAGAAGATGATGAAGAAGAAGAAGAAGCACGACACCCCCTGGCCAGGCCGTCCCTCCAGTCACCCACACCCCCTGTTATTCTGCGGCGACGACAGCCTCACACCGCAGCCGAACTAGTGAACCCTCATACTCCTCTCCGCGCGGGGTTCCACTGCTGCGTCTTCCCCGGCTCCGCGTCGTCCCCTTCCTAGGCCTCGTCATCGTCCAGACCACCGCCCTGGTGCTCTCGGCACGGCGTGGTCAACGTGGTCAACGACCGACTTCCATCGAAAGAGTAATGTACATGGACAGGCTGACAGCTGGGTCCAGGCGGCCGCAAGGAAGTGCCTCCTTATTACGCGCAAAATAATTATTCCTCCACCTTACAGCAGGGACCCACCGGACGGGCCACTTTATTTCACGAAAAAAATGTTTCCCCCCTGACTGCTCGGACCCACCGGACGGGCCAACGTATTTCACGAAAAAACGTTCCCCCCGCTGTCAGCTCGGACCCACCGTCAGTGCCTCCTTATTACGCACAAAAAAATGAATACTCCCCCTGCTAGCTGGGACCCACCATGGTGGGAGGCTGACTTGTGGGCCTACTAAGTTGACTGGGACGGGGGCCTTTGTCAACTTTAGTCAATATGAACGATTCTAGCTCCAGTGACCGTACGATGTCCATCCAACGGTCGTAGTGCTTCTTCAACCTCTGGTCTTCTTGCTCTAGCCGCCGAAAGCAGCGCCAGTTGTGCCGCATGCTCCTGCCTCCCGTGGCCGGCTGTGCTGCCGTGGAGGCCTCACCGCCCCCTACTATTCCCACCGCTGGCTAGGCCCTGCGGCGACGGCAGCCTCACACCGCAGCCGAACCAGTGAACCCTCGTACTCCTCTCTGCGCGGGCTTCCACTGCCGCATCTTCCCCGGCTCCCTGTCGTCCCCTTCCTAGGCCTCGCGGTCGTCCACCGCCCTGGTGCTCTTGGCGCGGCGTGGTCAACGTGGTCAAGGAACAACTTCCATCGGACGTGGACTGTACGTGGAGAGGCTGACAGCTGGGTCCACGGCCGCAGCAAGGAAGTGCCTCCTTATTACGTGCAAAATAATTATTCCTCCACCTGACAGCGGGGACCCATGATGTCTACTACACAATCTTCTTCTTGGAGACGTTGTTGGGCCTCCAAGTGCATAGGTTTGTAGGTCAGTAGCAAATTTCCCTCAAGTGGATGACCTAAGGTTTATCAATCCGTAGGAGGCGTAGGATGAAGATGGTCTCTCTCAAGCAACCTTGCAACCAAATAACAAAGAGTCTCTTGTGTCCCCAACACACCCAATACAATGGTAAATTGTATAGGTGCACTAGTTCGGCGAAGAGATGGTGATACAAGTGGTATATGGATAGTAGATAAAGGTATTTGTAATATGAAATAATAAAAACAGCAAGGTAGCAAGTGATAAAAGTGAGCGTAAACGGTATTGCAATGATAGGAAATAAGGCCTAGGGTTCATACTTTTGCTTATGTAAGTTCCCTCAACAATAATATCATAATTGGATCACATAACTATCCCTCAACATGCAACAAAGAGTCACTCCAAAGTCACTAATAGCGGAGAACGAACGAAGAGATTGTGGTAGGGTACGAAACAACCTCAAGGTTATTCTTTCCAATCAATCCGTTGGGCTATTCCTATAGGTGTCACAAACAGCCCTAGAGTTCGTACTATAATAACACCTTAAGACACAAATCAACCAAAACCCTAATGTCACCTAGATACTCCAATGTCACCTCAAGTATCCGTGGGTATGATTATACGATATGCGTCACACAATCTCAGATTCATCTATTGAACCAACACAAAGGACCTCAAAGAGTGCCCCAAAGTTTCTACCGGAGAATCACGACGAAAACGTGTGACAACCCCTATGCATAGGTTCCCGATGTGACGAAACCCACAAGTTGATCACCAAAACATACATCAAGTGGATTAATAGAATACCCCATTGTCACCACGGGTATCCCATGCAAGACATACATCAAGTGTTCTCAAATCTTTAAAGATTCAATCCGATAAGGTTACTTAAAAGGGGAAACTCAATTCATTACAAGAGAGAAGAGGGGGAGGAGAAACATAGGATCCAACTATAATAGCAAAGCTCGCGATACATCAAGATCGTATCGTCTCAAGAACACGAGAAAGAGAGATCAAACACATAGCTACTGGTACATACCCTCAGCCCCGAGGGTGAACTACTCCCTCCTCGTCATGGAGAGCGTCGGGATGATGAAGATGGCAACGGTGAGGGTTCCCCCCTCCGGCAGGGTGCCGAAACAGGGTCCCGATTGACTTTTGGTGGCTACAGAGGCTTGCGGCGGCGGAACTCCCGATCTAATCTCCGTTCTGGAAGTTTTAGGGTACGACGATATATATGGGTGCAGGAAGTACGTCGGAGGAGCCACGGGGGCCCCACGAGGCAGGGGGGCGTGCCCTAGGGGGGTGGGCGCGCCCCCCACCCTCGTGGGCAGCCCGTGTCTCCCCTGACGTGCACTCCAAGTTCCCTGGGTTGCTTTCCTTCCAAAAATAACTTCTCCAGTTGATTTCGTTCCGTTTCGACTCCGTTTGATATTCCTTTTCTTCGAAACACAAAAATAGGCATAAAACAACAAATCTGGGTTGGGCCTCTGGTTAATAGGTTAGTCCCAAAAGTAATATAAAAGTGGATAATAAAGCCCAATATTGCCCAAAACAGTAGATAATATAGCATGGAGCAATCAAAAATTATAGATACGTTGGAGACGTATCAACCCACCGGACGGGCCACCGTATTTCGCGAAAAAACGTTTCCCCCCTGACTGCTAGGACCCACCAGCTACACCTTTGCACGCAAGGAAGTGCATCCAGGAAAAAAACAAAACGATTCGCCCCCCTGACTGCTGGGACCCACCAGCTACATCTTCGCACGCAAGGAAGTGTCTGACAGTCGGGAGCCACCTGGTCGAAGCGTACGTAGCGTTGTCATTCTGGTCGCGAACGTGTATGTATATATATACTGGTCGATGTAGAGGCGTGCACGTGTCGTAGTAGAGGCGCGCACGTAGCATGTACACGTACGTACAGTGGCCAGGGTGCAAGAAAGAAAATACGGCCACATATGTGTACATACGGGCGGGGTCTCGTACGCCTACTCGCGCATACGTACAGCTAGGGCTCGTGTACATGGCTGGGTCGGAACGGAGAAACATCGTCGTCGTCGTGTTCATGGGGAGGCAACGGAATGCGTCGTGTTCATGGGGAGGCAACGGAATGCGTCATGTTCATCGGGGGGGCTTGGATGGAATAGGCGATGGAAACGAGGCCTGGCGTACCGCAGAACGGAGGAAACAGCCTTCTGTTCGACCGACCACGTTCGAAACGGGACCCTGTTCATCGGGAGGGGTCTGGCGTACCGCAAAATGGAGGAAACAGACCTCCTATGATCGAAACGGGGTCCTGTTGATCAGGAGGGGTGTGGCGTACCGCAAAACGGACGAAACGGACTTGTGTTGGAGCGCTACGGTCGAAACGTGGGTCCTATTCATCAGGAGGGGTGTGGCGTACCGCAAAACGGGACTCCACAGGATACAGTTCATCTCCACCGTCGACCCCCTCCAGCCTCCACGAGCTATTGTTCATCCACCGTCGACCTCCTCCAGCCTCCACCTGCGACTGTTCATTCACGGTCTCCTGTTCATCCAGCCTCCACCGCGCGCTACTCCACCGGCTACTGTTCAACCACCCCTCCACCGTCTACTGTTCAACCAGCCCTCCACACCACGGGGTCCTATTCAACCACCCCTCCACGGGCTCCCCTCCACCGTCTACTGTTCATCCAGCCCTC
>NC_041392.1:191879422-191892017 GCF_002162155.2 Triticum dicoccoides
TCAACCACCCCTCCACGGGCACCCCTCCACCGTCTACTGTTCATCCAGACCTCCACACCATAGGGTCCGGTTCATCCACCCCTCCACGGGCACCCCTCCACCGTCTACTGTTCATCCAGCCCTCCACCACACCACGAGGTCCTGTTCATCCAGAGGCAACGCCACCGCTCACTGTTCATCCAAACCCCCGCAACGCTCACTGTTCATCCCATCGATCGGCTTCAGTTAGCAGCAGTAGCGAAGGAATCGCTCGATCGGGTTAAGTTAACAGCCATCGATCGATCGCTCGGGTTCAGTAACGCGTAGCCTGTAGTACAATCGCTCGGGTTCAGTTAGAGCCCAACGCCTTGCTCGGGTTCAGTTAGAGCCAACTCCTTGCACACACGCGCGTACACGTACGAGAGAAACGCGCATCGCTCAGCCCTCGACCTCCCACCGTAACCGGGAACTCACCGAAATTTTCCTCCCCCTCGCTTCTACCATGGTTTTTTCCGTCATGGACGGCCCAAAGAATGTCATGCAGCTGCGTCTCCGGCCCGCCCAGGATGAAAAGCCCATTTTCTGTCATGATTTTTGTCATAGAAGTAGGAGCCCATCACATCTATGATGATACCGGGTTTTGTCACAATTATCGTCATAGAAGTGTCATATGTATGACAGAATTTTTTTTCATTCGGCCCAAAATGTCACGGATGTGTCTTTTTTTGTAGTGATCAACCGCGTTGTGCTAACGCTTCCGCTTTTGGTCTACGAGGGTACGTGGACAACACTCTCCCCTCTCGTTGCTATGCATCTCCATGATCTTGCGTGTGCGTAGGAATTTTTTTGAAATTACTACGTTCCCCAACAGGTACCCCATAGCCACATCCACCGGGTCTAGATCCCGCACCCAGGCTTTGGAGCGGCTGAGGGTAGTCAAGGCTCCGGCTCTGGCACAAGATCGTTTGACCTCTTAAAACCTGGCGGGTAAGATTGATAACTTCTTCAAGACATCACTCAAACGGTTGGGTCCTTGGTGGGCAGCGGAGATAGTAGCAAGTGCTCGTTGAGTGCCAGTATACAGTTGCTCCACCAAGGTATAAACCGCCTTCAGTTTTGTCACACTGTCTTGGCTCAGATTTTTTACTTCATGGACCTGCGAGTGTTTTTAACAAAGGCTCAGCAGGCGGCTTATATTCCTGGTCAACATAAAGTATAAGTGATTAATACAAATGACATACCGAAGATGGCGGAGACATTTGAGACACACGGTTTTTTAAGCTGGTGAGCTCCTTGGTAACCTGCTCAAGAGCCGCCTCTGCTGTCTCGGCACGTTGTATCAGCAAGGTCTTCTCATCGGCCCAGGATTTCTTCTTTTCTGTCAAATTGGTCTTCAATTTTTCAGTTTTAGAGAGACTCGATTGAAGTTTGGAGTTAGCAGTCTTTATCTCTGCCTCTTGACCCGCTAGCCAGGTCTTTGCATCCGTCAATTGAGAGCCCAATTCTGTTAGGGCGGTCTACAAGCATGCACAGGTGTGTCAAGATTTAACTAAAGGTTATAATGATTGAATTCCCAAGTACTTTGCAAACGCAATACCACTTGGCACTTGGGGGCTAATGTCTGCCAAAGCAATTTTTATGCAACATGACTCTTCTATGTTTCAAGTCCCAAGTGTTTTACAAAGTAACAACGCTTGGCACTTGGGGGCTAATGCATGACATTCAGAAAGTTTTTTTTAAGTTGAGCCGGATCATATTAATTTGGACTGATGTCAGAGTAATCGACCACGGGTACCCCGAGGACGGCAAGACGATATTTCAAGACATCGGGGCTAGCAAAGCCCCTCAGTCCGACTGCCCGGCCGCTCCTGTCGGCTCCCCGTCCGACTGCTCTGCCCGGCCGGCTGCTGACTGCCGGCTGCCGACTACGCCAACCAAACGGCTGCCGACTGCGGCAACCAGCCGGCTACCGACTACGCCAACCAGCCGGCTGCCGAATGCAGCTTGACCCGACACCGACAAGACCCCGACGAGACGGCCATACCGCGGACAAGACAACCGCACCGCGACGCCATCATGTACAGTGTCACTTGTCCCCTGACACTATTTATGAAGTGACCCAGGGGACAAGCATGACATGCATCATGCCTTACCCATGCCTACCCACATAGCTTACATAGTAAGCTAGCCCACACTATAAAAGGGGCACACATCCATCCATCCACTCACTCACGCCACATCCATTTGGCCACAAGGCCACTCACGGCCACAAGCCACGACCATTCTTGGCCACTAGAGCCGGCCATACGCATGCATATACGAGATCAGATGCCCTTGGCACTGATCTCAGATGCAGCTCCAGGAGCACTTTGTACCAGATATATCAGATATACTCAGACATGCAGGAGTAGAGGTATTATCTCTCCGGAGAGCCCCGAACCTGGGTAAACTAGCGCGTGCTACTCGCATACCCGCTCCCGGTCCTATCAGCAGCAATCTTACCCACACACTAAGCCCTTGTGGCATCTGTCGACTCACAAGCCCCCCGTGAGAATACCACGACAGTTGGCGCCCACCGCGTGGTGGTACTACTACTATGCTACCACGCTGCTGCTGGTTTCGCAGTCTGGGCGGGACCATCTTCGTCATCTCCACCGCGGCGTCGCGCCGTATCTCCGGTAGCGCTCGGGGGCTCGACATCGACCCGCCCCCGGAGCGGCCGCGAGGGGTGGCGCGTCCTCGCCGTCAGCCCCTTCATCACCACCGTCGCAACACCGGTCGTCCGTCCGCGCGCGCCGCGCGCGAGGCCTAGCTTCGGTCGGCCGCATCCATCTGCGTGCGCCACATGGGGCCTTGCTTCAGTTGACCGTGTCCATCCACACGCTGCTCGCGTCTGCGCTGCGCCTTGCTCAGGCCGGAACGCGCATTCGCTCCTCCATTTATAATCTACGCAAGCTAGCTAAATGCAAGTCAACCATGGTCAAACTACATCCCATACGCCAGCAAGCAAGCAAACACCCTGGCAGCTCGATGGATTTTGTAGCTAGCTAGCTACTTGCGTACGTACTGCTTCACGCGCGACTCTCGCCCGCGGCCGTACTCTGCTCCACCACCACGTCGAGCTGCGCATAGCTGTCCGGCTCGCTTCGGGCTGCCCCAGCACTTCGCCCCGCGTGCCTCGCGCGGCATCCGCTCCGGCGCCCCTCCTCGCCCGGCTTGCGGCTCGGGCCGCCCCGTGCGTCGCCTCGCCCATGCCTGGCCTCGTTTCCTCCCGTGCCCTCGCGCGGCTCGCCGTCCCCGTGCCACAACCATCTCCCGCGAGCCCGCCGGCCCCGTGCCGGCTTCTGCTGCGCCCAGCCACGGCTTGCCGCGCCAGCTGCGCCCCTCACCGCCGTGACCGGCGTCCGTGTTGGGTCGGTCAGCCGTCCCCGCCTGCGCCGCTTCCACGCCGGGTTCCACCCGTGCCTGCGGCGCCGAGCCGCCTCCCTCTGCCTCCTGCAACTCCGCGTGCGTGCCTCCTCCCACGCTGGGTCCGACAACCTCACTCGCCGGCTGCGCCTTGCGCCGGCTGTGTCCCCCGCCCCGCCGCGACGCCGGGTCCACCTCGCCCTCCAGCCAGCTTCGTGCGCCCTGTCGCCGCCTTTGCCACTCCGGCCAGGCCGACTGCTATACCACCCAGACCGCGCCCATGGCCGCCTCCCCGCCCGCACCGACTCTGGCTCCGACCCGGCCGGCCCTCGTCCCCAGTCCCACTACCTCCGTCCGGCTCCGCCTCCCGCCCACGCGCCGGGCCGGCTTGCCGCTCGCCGACCCCGCCAGCTCGGCCGCGGGCCTCCTCCGCTCCGCGCTGGCTTGTGGCCCCGCCGACTTGCTCCTCCCCGCATCCGGCCAGATGCTCAGCTGGCTCGAGCGCCTTTGCCGGCTGCGCCCACACCCTCTGTCGCCGACTACCAGAACAGAGATAAAAGAGGCCGAGAAGAGAAAAGAGAATGTCAAACGGCCGGGTGGTGGTGTCCGGCTGCTCGCACGCAGTCGGACCAAAAAAAGAGAGATAGATGTGGGCGGATTGCTCCATCAACACGGCCACAAGTGGAAAGCCGTCCGGCTGTCCACAGCCGGCAAAATAAAAATAAAAATGTGCGTCTGATTACCAGATGTGCGTCCGACCACTGGCTATCTGGCCGGCTGCAAAGGGCCCGACTGCTGTGTCGGGGTCCGCCCGCCCAGCCGTCTGAAGAAAAAAAGAAGAAGACTAAGTAGTCACCGGGAGATCCGGCCCGACTGCTTCAGCAGTCGGCCTGAATCTCGGGGGCTACACCCAGCGGGTGCGCTGACGCGCCCCCGCGAAGAAGAGGAAAAAGTAATCGCCGGGAGATCCGGCCCGATTGCTCAGCAGTCGCCCGAATCTCGGGGGCTACACCCAGCGGGTGCGCTGGCGCGCCCCAGCGAAGATTGCAGACAAGAGAAGAGTTTTGTCCGGTTGCCAGCAGCCGGCAGAAGAGAAAAAGAAGAACAAGGGCGCTGCAAGCCGCCTCGCCGCCTGGCCGGTCAAGCCTGACCGGCGGGGACCCCCCCCCCTTCGAGCACCCGGGGGCTCGAAGGCTGCATCCAGCGGGTGCGCCGATGCACTCCACGAGCGTCGAGCCGCGCCGGCTGTCTTCGACGACCGCGACTACACAAAAATCAATGTGAGCTCTTCACCCGCATACCTTTGCACTACGCAAGCACGGATAACCCCGAGCGATGCTCAGGGGCTGTCTCCGCATTTTATTACAGTAACATCACTGTTCACCCCGGCGCCAGCCAGAGTTGGCCTAGGGGCTGGCCGCTTGGCCTGAGACATTAGTTCCCACAGACGGCTTAGTAGCGTGCGAGGTACCAAAGGCCCACTCTTAGTCACAGACCGCAGAGCGGCTGTCCGGCTAGCAAGAGTGAACGCTGGAGGCCACCCACACGAAAAACGTCCGGGAAGAAAAACACCTCGGCGACCCGACCGTTTCCTTTATAAGTATCTACTTGGTTGAATCTGCTCCCAGACTCTGAGTACTGTACACTCCACTTCGCGGCCCACTCTCAGCCACAGACCACAGAGCGGCTGTCCGGCAAGCAAGAGCACAAGCCAAAAAGCGGAGGGAACACGAAAAAGATTAAGGGGGCTCGGACGAAACCGAGTCGGCACCCTCCGCATAAAACTTACAATGCTAAAAGCAAACATTTGATATATCCGCATGGACTAACTTTGTCTTTTTTCATGATCATTTCCATGAACACTCGCCAAAAAACCTCTACCCAACTTTGCCAAGTTGCCCGGAGGCTTGGGGGCTACTGTCGGAGTAATCGACCACGGGTACCCCGAGGACGGCAAGACGATATTTCAAGACATCGGGGCTAGTAAAGCCCCTCAGTCCGACTGCCCGGCCGCACCTGTCGGCTCCCCGTCCGACTGCTCTGCCCGGCCGGCTGCTGACTGCCGGCTGCCGACTACGCCAACCAGACGGCTGCCGATTGCGCCAACCAGCCGGCTGCCGACTACGCCAACCAGCCGGCTGCCGACTGCAGCTCGACCCGACTCCGACAAGACCCCGACGAGACGGCCATACCGCGGACAAGACAACTGTACCGCGACGCCATCATGTACAATGTCACTTGTCCCCTGACACTATTTATGAAGTGACCCAAGGGACAAGCATGACATGCACCATGCCTTACCCATGCCTGCCCACATAGCTTACATAGTAAGCTAGCCCACACTATAAAAGGGGCACACATCCATCCATCCACTCACTCACGCCACATCCATTTGGCCACAAGGCCACTCACGGCCACAAGCCACGGCCATTCTTGGCCACTAGAGCCGGCCATACGCATGCATATATGAGATCAAATGCCCTTGGCACTGATCTCAGATGCATCTCCAGGAGCACTTTGTACCAGATATATCAGATATACTCAGACATGCAGGAGTAGGGGTATTATCTCTCCGGAGAGCCCCGAACCTGGGTAAACTAGCGCGTGCTACTCGCATACCCGCTCCCGGTCCTATCAGCAGCAGTCTTACCCACACACTAAGCCCTTGTGGCATCTGTCGACTCACAAGCCCCCCGTGAGAATACCACGACAACTGAGTTAAGACAGTTAAGAAAGTTAAGTACCAGTTCATTGATAATAAATTGAGCCGGCCCTTGGGGACTACAGGTGAATGTTTATACTAATCTGTTGGACTTAGGAAAAATCTAAAGACAAGGTATCAACATATATCATAAGTCTACAGATCATTCAGGTTCATCATAATCTGAAGACTTGGGGGCTGGCAGAGTATATATAAACCGGAGTACATACCTCATATTTCAGTTGCAATTGCTTGACCATCTCAATCTCCGACTCACGCTGGAATGCACATGACTGAGATAGCCGGACAGTATGTCATTAACATTCAGGTGAGTGTAGTGAGAGATATCAAATTGTACTTTCTTCCTTTCTAAGGCCTCCTGTTTGGCAGAATGCCTGGCCAGCGCAGTCGGTTTACCCGGCACAACAAATCTGCTGCCAATGATCAGAACGTTATGGTCAGAAGACGCTGGCGCGTTAGCTGAACCGGATGGTCTGACGGTGGAGGGATTACAATGGTTTCATCAGCTGACGGCTCAGGAGGGTCCAATTGAGCATGGACAGTCGGATCTTCTCGCACTTCAGATTGAGCGGGAGGAGTTGATGTTGCCGGTTCAGTATAATGATGCAGTTTTGAAGATGCAGAGGAAAGATGATTTTCCTTACCCAGGGGCAGTCTTGAAAGCCGGAAATTGAGTCTGAGATGAGTCGCCAGAAAAGCGAGAAATCTCCTGCAAAAGTAAAATAAAGTTCAAGCATAAGAGGAAATAGATTCACGGATAAAAACAAAGGACAAAGGTGAAAGAAACCGCATTCTGTCGTTTTCGAGGAGTTTTTTGTAAGTCAGAAGGTGGTTCATCATCATCATTGGTCCGGGCTTGACGGCGGCTCTCATGTTGCTGCTTTTTCAAAAGAAAATGAGGGTCCAAATAAGCCAAAGGGTGCGAAAACCTTACTTTCCGGGTTACCAGTCGAAGTTTCTGGCTTGGCAAAGGGGCTGAGTCGAAGGAGATAGTTACCTCTTCTTCCATGGCCTGGCTGGCCCCTGTGTCATCCTGGCAATAGTCAGTGTCAATAAGATAGTTGAAAAATTGGCCAAGGGAGTCAAGGGCTACCTCCGACTCAGAAACATCATCCAGCGGGAACATGTCAGATGCAGTCTTATTCTTCTTGGGCTTCCAGGTCGTTCTCCTGGCGGCTATGGCAGCAGATCTGGCCTTCTTGGCAGCTTCATGATCATACTTGGCCTTCCAGAAGTCAGATTTGTCCTGTAAACAAATAAGCAGGTTAAAAAGTCATGTAAGTATTCAAACTACTGAGGAAAACACAAAAAGAGAAAGAGGTCAGGGGTTTTTTCACCTCTGGGGCCGGGTTAAGTTTGCAGAAGGGGTTTAATCCAACCTTACTGCAGTCCTCGTATTTGCCATTCACGAGGATGGTTGACATCGCAACAATGTCTTCTTCAGTTAGTTGTACAGAGCTGTGACGCAGAGAATCATCTGGGCCTCCGCCATATTCATACATCAATTTGGATCGGCGGCTTAGAGGGATGACCCTCCATGCGATCCAGCAACGGATCAGATCAACTCCAGTTAAGCCGTTTCCCAATAAATCTTGAATCTTTTTGATAGATGGGATAAGCTTCTTGCGTTCAACAGGAGTAAGCTTGTCGGGGAGCACAAACTTGGAATCAAGACGATCCGTGCGATAACCCGGTAGTGGTTTTTCATCGGCTGGTGGTATGTCTTGGCAGTAGAACCAGGTTCCATTCCAATCTTTGGGATGGCTCGATAAGACCACTAAAGGAAAGACGGCACCTTATCGGTGTTGAATCGAGATTCCGCGAGTTCCAAGCTAGGGCCGTTGGTACACTCATTCTGGCGGTTCAAATAAAAGTACTCTCTGAAGAGTTCCACAGTCGGCTTCTCTTGAAAATACACCTCACAGAGAACTTGAAAATTGCAGATGTTGGATATGGAATTGGGTCCAAGATTTGGAGGGTGAAGTTTGAAAAAATGAAGAACGTCTCCGAAGAACTTTGAGTCGGGTGGTGAAAAACCCCGATTCATGTGGTCAGTGAAGACAATAACTTAACCGTCTTTGGGATTAGGCCGTTCCTCGTCCGGGTCAGGAGCACGTTAAGACATAATGTTTTTCTCTGGCAAAAATCCAATGGTGACAAACTCTTTCAAGTTATCTTCGGTTACTGTGGAGGGGACCCAGTTGCATACTATTGGTGTTTTTGACGGCATGATGAAAAAGGGGAAGCTGAAAAGAAAGTAATTTTTCGGTTCAATTTATTGATGAAGTTACAGGTTTATGGTCATGATACAGATGAATAATGGTGGCTTAAATAAGGGCTAATGACATATAAAGGAAAAATAAGCCGGAGTCATAAGCCGCCATGGCTAAAAAGTATTCGAAGGTTGCCAGAATCAAAATTGGCTAAGTGTTGAGACAAAGCAGGTTTCCTGAGCTGTGGTTATTATTATGGATCAAAATGGTTCAGAAAAGAAAAATAAAGTTAGACCTAAAACACAGGCACAAAGGAGTTCGTCAGCTCTAAAGAGGCATTTCTATAAGAGAAAGGGATCTGCTAACATCTAAAATGGATGTAAAACAACGACCGCACACATTCTATACTTCTTTTTAGATCAAAGGAGGGTACGGAGAAGAAACTACAAGAAGGCCTGTGATGAACAGTGAAGAACACCAATGAACTCGCAACCCTAATACAGATCTAAGTGCGCGGAAAAGGAGGAACTTACGAATGCAGATCTACTGCGAAGAGTCGCCGCGGTTCTCTGGACGAGCTCAGGGTGATGCAGTGGCCGACGTTGAGGGCAACGGTCAGCGCTATGGCGGCGGCGGAGCTCGAGAGGCAAAGAGGTGGCGAGAAGAAGGAAGGAAGAAGAAGAAAGAGGAAGAGCTGGTCGTGCCTATTTATAAGGGGATAAGCGAACAGGCAGGCGCAAAAATCGAGGAAGACCCAAATAATGATTATCCAGCTAAATGGATTCCTCGATTCTCGGAAGACATTTAAGGATAAAGATCTATCAGAGATGACGTCATGGTAGATTTTCATATCTTTTGAGGATGATGACATGGCAGGTTACAAGAGCTTTTACAGATAAAGGAAGATGGGTTTCGTCTAAATGTTGAAGGTTGACAAGAACAAGGTTCAAATCAACTTGGGGCCTAATGTTGGGAATATAACTTTCGGATATGACCGGCCCAGGAGGGGCCGGGTCAACCCTAATGGTGGGTTGTTAAGAGAAGCCCAGTAATATTCAAGGTGATAGTTTATTAAAGAATTGTACAAGGCCTAAGTCCAGAGGTGGCTTAAGGACCAATATTGTAAACCGCCATATGTAAAGGAAGACTTGTAAAGAAAGGCGTAGAAAAGAAGTCACCGAGCCGGACACGTTTTATGAGCCGGCCGGGACTCTGTAGGTAGCCAGGCGTCTACCGTGTATATAAGGGGATGACCCAGCAGCGGCTTAGGACAAGAAACAACAGATCGATAGCCAAGCTAGCGGATTCGCTCCTTGGTCATCAAAACCTAGCAATACAAGATCAACTGGACTAGGCCTTACCTTCACCGTAAGGGGCCGAGCCAGTATAAACCTCTCGTGTCCTTTGTCCCGATTAACCCCTTTAAGCTTCACTACAAAAAAAAGACACATCCGTTACATTTTGGGCCAAACGATTTTTTTCTGTCATACATATGACACTTCTATGACAATAATTGTGACAAAACCCGGTATCATCATAGATGTGGTGGGCTCCTAGTTCTATGACAAAAATTCATGACAGAAAAATGGGCTTTTCGTCCTGGGCGGGCCGAAGACGCAGCTGCATGACATTCTTTGGGCCGTCCATGACGGAATAAACCGTGGTAGAAGCGAGGGGGAGGAAAATTTCAGGGAGTTCCCGGTTACGGTGGGAGGTCGGGGCCGAGCGATGCGCGTTTCTCTCGTACACGTACGCGCGTGTGTGCGAGGCGTTGGCTCTAACTGAACCCGAGCAAGGCGTTGGGGTTTAACTGAACCCGAGCGATTGCACTACAGGCTACGTGTTACTGAACCCGAGCGATCGATCGATGGCTGTTAACTGAACCCGATCGAGCGATTCCTTCGCTACTGCTGCTAACTGAAGCCGATCGATGGGATGAACAGTGAGCGTTGCGGGGGGTTTGGATGAACAGTGAGCGGTGGCGTTGCCTCTGGATGAACATGACCTCGTGGTGTGGTGGAGGGCTGGATGAACAGTAGACGGTGGAGGGGTGCCCGTGGAGGGGTGGATGAACAGGACCCTGTGGTGTGGAGGGCTGGATGAACAGTAGACGGTGGAGGGGTGCCCATGGAGGGGTGGTTGAACAGGACCCCGTGGTGTGGAGGGCTGGATGAACAGTAGACGGTGGAGGGGTGGTTGAACAGTAGCCGGTGGAGTAGCGCGCGGTGGACGCTGGATGAACAGGAGCCCGTGAATGAACAGTCGCAGGTGGAGGCTGGAGGAGGTCGACGGTGGATGAACAATAGCTCGTGGAGGCTGGAGGGGGTCGATGGTGGAGAAGAACAGTATCCCGTGGAGTCCCGTTTTGCGGTATGCCACACCCCTCCCGATGAACAGGACCCACGTTTTGACCGTAGCGCTCCAACACAAGTCTGTTTCGTCCGTTTTGCGGTACGTCACACCCCTCCTGATCAACAGGACCCCCGTTTCGATCATAGGAGGTCCGTTTCCTCCGTTTTGCGGTACGCCAGACCCCTCCCGATGAACAGGGTCCCGTTTCGAATGTGGTCGGTCGAACACAAGGCCGTTTCCTCCGTTCTGCGGTACGCCAGGCCTCGTTTCCATCGCCTGTTCCATCCAAGCCCTCCCGATGAACATGACGCATTACATTGCCTCCCCATGAACACGACGCATTCCGTTGCCTCCCCATGAACACGACGACGACGATGTTTCTCCGTTCCGACCCATCCATGTACACGAGCCCTGGCCGTACGTATGCGTGAGTAGGCGTTCGAGACCCCGCCCGTATGTACACATATGTGGCCGTATTTTCTTTCTTGCACCCTGGCCATTGTACGTACGTGTACATGCTACGTGCGCGCCTCTACTACGACACGTGCACGCCTCTACATCGACCAGTATATATGTACGTACACGTTCGCGACCAGAATGACAACGCTGCGTACGCTTCGACCAGGTGGGTCCCGACTGTCAGACACTTCCTTGCGTGCGAAGATGTAGCTGGTGGGTCCCAGCAGTCAGGGGGGCGAAACCTTTTGTTTTTTTCCCGGACGCACTTCCTTGCATGCAAAGGTGTAGCTGGTGGGTCCTAGCAGTTAGGGGGGAAACATTTTTTGCGAAATACGTTGGCCCGTCCGTTGGGTTGATACTTCTCCAACGTATCTATAATTTTTGATTGCTCCATGCTATATTATCTACTGTTTTGGGCAATATTGGGCTTTATTATCCACTTTTATATTACTTTTGGGACTAACCTATTAACCGGAGGCCCAGCCCAGATTTGCTGTTTTATGCCTATTTCTGTGTTTCGAAGAAAAGGAATATCAAACGGAGTCGAAACAGAACGAAATCAACTGGAGAAGTTATTTTTGGAAGGAAAGCAACCCAGGGAACTTGGAGTGCACGTCAGGGGAGACACGGGCTGCCCACGAGGGTGGGGGGCGCGCCCACCCCCCTAGGGCGCGCCCCCCTGCCTCGTGGGGCCCCCGTGGCTCCTCCGACGTACTTCCTGCACCCATATATATCGTCGTACCCTAAAACTTCCAGAACGGAGATTAGATCAGGAGTTCCGCCGCCGCAAGCCTCTGTAGCCACCAAAAGTCAATCGGGACCCTGTTTCGGCACCCTGCCGGAGGGGGGAACCCTCACCGTTGCCATCTTCATCATCCCGACGCTCTCCATGACGAGGAGGGAGTAGTTCACCCTCGGGGCTGAGGGTATGTACCAGTAGCTATGTGTTTGATCTCTCTTTCTCGTGTTCTTGAGACGATACGATCTTGATGTATCGCGAGGGCCAAACGAATTTTTTTCTGTCATACATATGACACTTCTATGACAATAATTGTGACAAAACCCAGTATCATCATAGATGTGGTGGGCTCCTAGTTCTATGACAAAAAATCATGATAGAAAAATGGGCTTTTCGTCCTGGGCGGGCCGGAGACGCAGCTGCATGACATTCTTTGGGCCGTCCATGACAGGAAAAACCGTGGTAGAAGCGAGGGGGAGGAAAATTTAAGGGAGTTCCCGGTTACAGTAGGAGGTCGGGGCCGAGCGATGCGCGTTTCTCTCGTACACGTACGCGCGTGTGTGCGAGGTGTTGGCTCTAACTAAACCCGAGCGAGGCGTTGGGCTCTAACTGAACCCGAGCGTTTGCACTGCAAGCTACGCGTTACTGAACCCGAGCGATCGATCGATGGCTGTTAACTGAACCCAATCGAGTGATTCCTTCGCTACTGCTGCTAACTGAAGC
>NC_041392.1:191892249-191974208 GCF_002162155.2 Triticum dicoccoides
GGTGGTGTTGCCTCTGGATGAACAGGACCCTGTGGTGTGGAGGGTTGGATGAATAGTAGACGGTTGAGGGGTGCCCGTGGAGGGGTGGTTGAACAGGACCCCGTGGTGTGGAGGGTTGGATAAACAATAGACGGTGGAGGGGTGCCCGTGGAGGGGTGGTTGAATAGTAGCCAGTGGAGTAGCGCGCGGTGGAGGCTGGATGAACAAGAGCCCGTGGAGGCTGGAGGAGGTCGACGGTAGCCCGTGGAGGCTGGAGGAGGTCGACGGTGGAGATGAATAGTATCCCCTGGAGTCCCGTTTTGCGGTACGCCACACCCCTCCCGATGAACAAGACCCCCATTTGGACCGTAGGAGGTCCGTTTCATCCGTTTTGCGGTACGCCACACCCCTCCCGAACAACAGGACCCCCGTTTCGACCCTAGGAGGTCCGTTTCATCCGTTTTGTGGTACGCCACACCCCTCCCGATCAACAGGGCCCCCGTTTCGATCGTAGGAGGTCCGTTTCCTCCGTTTTGCGGTACGCCACACCCCTCCAGATCAACAGGACCCCGTTCCGAACGTAGGAGGTCCGTTTCCTCCGTTTAGCGGTACGCCAGGCCTCGTTTTCATCGCCTGTTCCGTCCAAGCCCTCCCAATGAACATGGCCACGCATTCCATTCCGACCCAGCCGGTTGGCTCCCACGCGTTCCATTGCCTCCCGATGAACACGACGCGTTCCGTTGCCTCCCCATGAACACGACGCATTCCGTTGCCTCCCCATGAACACGACGCATTCCGTTGCCTCCCCATGAACACGACGACGACGCTGTTTCTCCGTTCCGACCCAGCCATGTACATGAGCCCTGGCCGTACATATGCGCGAGTAGGCGTTCCAGACCCCGCCCGTATGTACACGTACGTGGCCATATTTTCTTTCTTGCACCCTGGCCGCTTTACGTACGTGCCTCTACTACGACACGTGCGCACCTCTACTACGACATGTGCGCGCCTCTACATCGACCAGTATGTACGTACACATTCACCACCAGAATGACAACGCTATGTACGCTTCGACCAGGTGGGTCCCGACTGTCAGGCACTTCCTTGCCTGCGAAGATGTAGCTGGTGGGTCCCAGCAGTCAGGGGGCGAATCGTTTTTTGCCCGGACGCACTTCCTTGCGTGCGAAGATGTAGCCGGTGGGTCCCAGCAGTTAGGGGGGTGAATCCTTTTTTTTTTGCCCGGACGCACTTCCTTGCGTGCGAAGGTGTAGCTGGTGGGTCCCAGCAGTCAGGCGGTCGAATCGTTTCTTTTTGCCCGAACGCACTTCCTTGCATGCGAAGATGAAGCTGGTGGGTCCCAGCAGTCAGGGGGAAACGTTTTTTCCGTGAAATATAGTGGCCTGTCCGGTGGGTCCCAGCTGTCAGGTGGAGGAATCATTATTTTCCACGTAATAAGGAGGCACTTCCTTGCTGCAGCCGTGGACCCAGCTGTCAGCCTCTCCACGTACAGTCCACGTCCGGTGGAAGTCGTTCCTTGACCATGTTGACCAGGCCGCGCCGAGAGCACCACAGCGGTGGACGACGGCGATGCCTAGGAAGGGGACGACGCGGAGCCTGGGAAGACACGGCAGTGGAAGCCCGCGCGGAGAGGAGTACGAGGGTTCACTGGTTCGGCTGCGGTGTGAGGCTGTCATCGCTGCAGGGCCTGGCCAGTGGTGGGAATAGTAGGGGGCAATGAGGCCTCTGCGGTAGCACAGCCGGCCCCGGGAGGCAGGAGCATGCGGCACGACCGGTGCTGCTTTGGGCATCTGGAGCAAGAAGACCAAAGGTTGAAGAAGCACTACAACCGTTGGATGGACATCGTACGGTCACTAGAGCTAGAATCGTTCATATTGACTAAGTTGACAAAGCCCTCTGTCCCCGTCAACTTAGTTGCCCACAACTCATCCTCCCACTATGGTGGGTCCCAGCTAGCAGGGGGTATTCATTTTTTTGTGCGTAATAAGGAGGCACTTCCTTGCGTGCGAAGATATAGCTGGTGGGTCCGACATGTCAGCGGGGGGAACGTTTTTTCGCGAAATACAAAGGCCCTTCCGGTGGGTCCCAGCTGTCAGGTGGAGGAATCATTATTTTGTGCGTACAGTCCACGGCCGATGGATGCCGTTCGTTGACCATGTTGACCAGGCCGCGCCGAGAGCACCATGGTGGTGGACGACGGCGAGGCCTAGGAAGGGAGCGACATGGAGCCGGGGAAGACTCGACAATGGTTGCCTACGCGGTGGGGAGTATGAGGGTTTACTGGTCCGGCTGCCGTCGCCGGAAAATAACAGGAGGTGTGGGTGAGTAGAGGAATGGCATGGCCAGCAATGAAGTAGGGTGGGGCGATGCGGCCTGTGCGGCAGCACAGCCGGCCATGGGAGGCGGGAGCAGGCAGTCCCACCGGAGCTGGTTTGGGCGGCTGAAGCAAGAAGATCACATATTGAAGAAGAAGCACGTCCGTTGGATTAACATCCAACGGTCACTGCTGCTAGAATCGTTTGTGGACTAAGTTGACAAAGCCAAAGTACACGTCAACCTAGTAGACCCACAAGTCAGCCTCCAAATCTGTCCCAAACAGCATACAGCCCGAAATTTCTAGCCAGATTCAAATTAATTTTAAATCTAAATATACCTTAATTTAAATTCAATGAAATTTTACCCGCACAAAAACAATGAAATTTAAAATATCAAAATCCGAAAGAAAACAATATTTTGGAACTAATTTCCTGTTTGCTGTATTCTTTCATTTTACGGCCCATTTATTATTACTTATAGCACATTTCTTATTACTTATAGCCCATTTTTTGGGCAAAATGCATCCCTCCTCGTCTTGAAAGATTTCTGGCCCAGCAGGGCGTAGAAAAGCAAGTAGGCCTACGTTGGTTATTCTACAAAAAACAAAATAGCTGGCTAGCCATTTTCAGAAAGGAAAAAAACAAACTGGGCTGGTCATGTGCTAACCATATGAAATAAAAGTCAGGGCTAGATGGGCCACGGGTCTCGCACAACCCAGTTGATACCCTTCTCCGTCCCGAAAAAACAAAATTACTGCGCGCGCTGTTGGGTCCCTACTGTCATCCTCACCATGTACAGTCATCTCCTTATTCCTCTTGGTTGTTGACCATGTTGACAACACCGGAGGGCGGCGCTGCGGCGAGTGAACCAAGGCGGAGGATGATGGTGAGGCCTCAGATGAGAACAGACAGGAGCCGGGGAAGATCACAGCCAGCCGTGGGAGGCGGGAGCAGGCGGTCCCACCGGCGCTGGTTTGGCTTTGGCGGCTCAAGGAAGAAGAGACTGAAGAAACGTGATAGACGTTGAATGTCAATCCAACGGTCAAGGTTGGCACAATCATTTGTTGACTAAGTGGACACCAAGTAGCATACTTTTTATATATAGGAAGAAAACTGCGAGGAAAATGCGTTCATCTGCCGTGCTCCTCACAGGGAATGTTCACCACATAAGTGACTAGCACCCTTGGTTTTCAATCGAGAGGTCTTGGGTTCGAGTCCCAAGAACTCTCAATTTTGTCCTCCTTCCTTCCTCGCAAAAAAGGGAAAGAAAATCAAAGACTTGGGAAGGCGTATAGAACAAGCTAGTGTACCAGTAAAGAGATGTTGCCGAGTTTTAGAAAAAAGAAAGACGTGCTCCTGTAGTTGGTTCGAATCCAAACCTAGACTATGACCATATATGGTGCTATGCTACTCTGCAAGTAATGAAACTGACATATCCAACGTTCGCTTCTCCTCTTCTCTACTTACTCTGCCTAGCATCAGAAGCTCTGGCCGCAGCAACCATGTCCGCTGGCTGCTCGTCCACCTGCTCTTCAGCTGGCAACAACCAGATATGCGCCAAGTCTCCACCCGTACCATCGCTTGTGGGTCTCATCACACCCCCACCGGCACGCGCACCACAGCCGATTGCTCATCGCAACCCGCTGCCGTTGGTGTGGTGCCACTGCTGCAAATCACGCAGAGTCATTCGTCGCGTCTCAACCACAATCCGCAACCCTGGCCAAGTCTTCTACAAATGCCCGAATCATGGGGTAATAATATGTTTAAGTGTTGTTCTGCTGCTTTCAGTTGCTGATTTTTTAATAGTTTGGTTGATGATCTTCCAATTTGATTCATGCAGAAAAGGGAAGATTCGTGTGATTTGTATTTCTGGGAAGTTGCTGATGTGGGGGAATGCAATTACGCTGATTATTTAGTTAGCCGAGGAATCCCAATACCAGCAGGTTGTGGTGTTGGACAAGTAACTGAAGGAACAACAGAAGAGGAAGATGCAGAGCAGAAGGTTAAAGATGCAGCTCCTCTGATCATGGCCAAGCAACAGCTGCTGAACGGCCTTGACAACAATGAGAAGATGAAAGAGCTTGTGAAGATAATGGACAAAATCGATGTGCTCTGTAGGATGATTGTCTCTTTATTTACAGTGTATGTAGCACTCGTGATGTATTCAGTGGCTACGACATGAGCACTTTGCTGAAACTAGTAATGAATGAAACCTGTGTAGCAGGCTGGGTGTAGTGTTGTGAACATATAATGATTTCTATTAACGGAAATCAGGGGGTATCCCCTTTTGCTCATATAAATAAATAAATAGCAGAGGCCCTGTTGGGTTAGCTTTGTTCTCATTCGAAGACGTTGAGCAAATTGCAGTCCAACAGCAAACTATGTCATCAAATTCAAGTTTCACAGCCAAATATGAGTACAACTAAACAACAATGTCATCATGTTTTAGTTGTCATACAATCACCAAACACAAATCAGCATACATAACAAGTGACTTTCTCACAGCAAAATACTAAACAACATGTTCATCAGGTTTCAGTTGTCATAGCAAACACAATTTCACATAGTAGATAAAAAACGTCTTCTGACAGGAAAATACGACAAAAGCAATGTAATCATCATCGGCAGCAGCAGCGTCAACATCTTCGCCATGTGTATCAGTCTGAATCGTAATTCCCCACGGTGTCATCTTCTTCTTCTCCCTCAACATCCTCGAACGTTGGCTTCTTCTTGATCAACTCTTGTATGTCCACAGCACGACAGGCAATCTTTTCGTCGGCGTCATTGACATGATGGTTCTCAAAGATATTAGGAACATCTGTGTTATCTTGTACATCAGGAGTAGTGTAAGCATCATCTTGTTGTGCAACTTCATTAAACGAATTCCTCTGCTCAAACCTTTGCAATACTCTCCAGTCATCGCTACGTGCAAATGTGTCTTCCAAGAAAAATATTTGTGTTGCTTGATTTGCCAAAATAAAAGGCTCGTTGGTCTGGTACGCCGCCTGACATTGATGGATTTGAAATAATCATCAGCTCTGGGTTTTGCGATCCTGGAAAGTAGGTTATACCAACGACAGCACAACAGAACCACACACCGATGATCCTCGAAACTGGAGATATACTGCAACTGAACAATGTCTATTATGTTAGCATACATTTCAGTGGTCTCTTTGTCATATGTATCCGTGCTCATGTTGGCACTGTTTTGTGTCTTGCTGCCTTCGTCTCGTGCAAGGGTGTTGTAGCGCACATCTCCAACAACGCAAGATTCATAATGTCTTACCCGAGTATCAGGACCCACTGCTAGTGAGTAAAGGGCATCATCAACTGCCTGCCCATCCTCCGACATCTTCTTAACCTGTGGTTAGAAAATAGAAAAGCTGATCATCTTATGTACTCAATATATTAAAAAAACTAACAGTGCACTTCAAAAGCTTACATGGTTCTTGAACCATTTCGCAAATCCTGCCATAACCAGTTTGTCAATGTTTATTGGATTTTGCGGCAGTAACTCCTCTTTGTAGATGCTGCACAACATAGTGATCGCGTCAAACAGCTAAATATATATGAATGTTCTGCAAGTTTAGTAGATTACAATGTATAAGCTGCAGTACCGCACTTACTTGATATAAGGTAGTATCTCAAGACAGTTATTCAACACATACCAAACCATTTTGTCCAAATCTTTAGGTTTCTCCTCTTGTTGACTCTTCCCTTTAATTCAAACAGAATAATCGAAAACATTGAGCCCGGATTGTCTTCACCCACCTCTTTGCTAAGCTGATCAGTTGTTTCAATTTATTTTGAGCAGAATGTCAACGCTTCTGTAGCAATGTAGGCCTCTACAATGGAACCCTCGGGTCTAGCTCTGTTCCTAACATAGCCCTTGAAAGTGCCTAGCCGCCTTTCAATAGGGTACATCCAGCCATACTGTACTGGACCTCTAAGTAGTGCCTCATCAGGTAGATGAACAACCAAATGCACCATCACAACAAAGAAGGCTAGAGGATATATCTTCTCAAGGTCGCATAGGATAGTTGGTATCTTATCTCTAAGATGCTCCAAAGCATCTATCCTGATATTCGTACTGCAGAGTTCCCTGAAGAATTGTCCCAACTCTGCAACTGCTCTGTATAAGTCAGGGCGGCCCAATCCTCTAAGGATAATAGGTAAGACCCTTTGAAGTAGGACGTGGCAATCATGAGTTTTCAACCCTTGTACCTTGTTTCCATCTGCACTAACTCTCCTTTCAGGGTTGGAAGCAAATCCATGTGGGAATCTCACACGTGACAGGACCTCGCAGAATTCTTTTCTTTTTACCTTGTCCAAGACGTACACAACTGGTGCCATATCCCGTGGTTTACCTTCATCTTGCACCTGCAAATCCTTTCTGATACCTAGGTGTGTCAAATCAATCCTAGATTTTAAGGTATCTTTCGTCTTGCCTTCAATATTAAGAAGTGTGCCGATAATGCTGTCACATATATTTTTCTCGATGTGCATCACATCAAGATTATGCCGCAGATCCAAATCTTTCCAATACTCCAAGTCCCATAAAGTGGACCTGCGGGTAAACAATAATCTCTCTTCTACCCTGCCACGCTTCCTTTTCCCGCTACCATTACCAGGATGGTTTCCTGGTGTAATATGCCTGACCTTCTCTAATTCCACTTGCAACTCATCGGCGGTGAGCCGCTTTGGCGCATCACAGTTTTCATGCTTTGCATTGAACACATGTCTTCGGTATTTTCTAGGATGCAGCTTGTCCTTGGCAAGGAAACGACGGTGTCCAATGTAACAGATCTTGCTAATTATTGCATATGACAGCGGATTCCTGTCACAGCGAACACATGCATTGTAACCATGTGTCGTTCGCCCTGACATAGTGCCCAGAGCCGGATAATCATGTATGCACCAAATTATAACAGCACGCAGAAAGAAATCAGCTGGTGGGCTGCTATATAGGTCTCGAGTGAGAACGCCCTTCCATAGCTGTTGAAGTTCCTCCACAAGAGGCTCCATGAACAAATCAAAATCCTTTCCAGGACTTTTTGGACCTGGGATGAGCAAGGCCATCATGTAGTTTGATTCTTTGGTGCAGACATTTGGAGGCATGTTGTAAGGGATAACAAGCGCTGGCCACATGCTATATGTGGCGCTGTGGTGGCCAAATGGGTTAAATCCATCTGAAGCTAAGCCAAGTCTAATGTTTCTCGGGTCAGCAGCAAACTCTTTGTGTTTATCATTGAACCTTTTCCACTCACTACCATGAGATGGATGGCTCATTACATTCTGATCTCTATACTCCTGGTTCCTAGAATGCCACAGTACATCCTCTCTTCTTTCAGCATCATGAAACAACCTCTGCAATCTTGGTGTAATTGGAAAATGTCTCAAAACATTATGAGGAATCCTCTTCATAGCATCGCCATCTTTCCATCTTGATGATTTGCATTTTGGGCATTCAGTTAAGTTGGCATAATCCTTCCGGAACAGAACACAATTATTCTTACAAACATGGATCATATCATATCCAATTCCAACTACACGAAGGAAATTCTTCATTTTACTGTAGGTGTGTGGCAGCTCAGACGCATCTGGGAAAGATTTGCAGAAAGCAGCCAACATCGCATCGAATGATTTGTTGTACATCCACTCAGATGTCTTCACCTGAAGAAAGGTGACCATAGCTGAGAATACTGACAACTTATTTCCTGGGGTGACAGCAACGTTGCATTGTTCCAACATGCGGGCCCACCGTTTTTCTTTTGCAGGTGAAAGTTCACGGAATGCACGAGCATTTGGTAGCATTGTTTCAATGTTGGTCAAACTCACTGGCTCCGCCACCACCACCTCCTCCTCCTCCTCCTCTTCCACCTGAGCATCAGGCAGATCAAGATGGTGATCTGCTGCTTCCACGTAGTCAATAACATTGACGTTCACAGTTTCACCATGATGAACCCACCTAGTATATGTGACAGACATCCCATACAAGTGTAGATGATTTTGCACAGTTGACTGGGGTCTTGTAACTGAATTCATACAACTGCTACATGGGCAGAGAACATCTGATTTTGGACCACCGTACTCAGCTCTGATAAAGTTCATGAAGTTTTCAACCCCCTCGACATATGCAGCAGAGAATCTTCGAGCAGAAGTTATCCAAGTCATGTCCATCTGTTAGACATACAAATTAGTTCTTCTACTAGATATTACAGGAAAAACATATATGCTTTTTTATGAAGTCCAGAAAAAAAATACCTAGGTCGATGTCTAAAGCTATGGAAAGATATTTGGACGAGCAGATCTAAGGCTGTGTTTGGTTGAGTTGTAGATTCTGAAAAAGCTGCTGTGGAAAAGCTGCTGTGAAAAAGCTGTTGTGGAAAAGCTGGAAGCTGAAAAGTTGGGGTACCCCCAGCTTTGAAATTTACACTAGGGAGAAGCTACAGATTCTCAAAAGCCGCTTTGAACATTTACCCCTTTGGTTAGCTTTTGGCTTTTCAAAGCAGAAGTTGGTAAAAAAAGCTGAACCAAACGCAGCCTAAGTAACGAAATATATGTAAACCTAATTCAGCAAACAGATTTGAGTGCCAAATTATGGCAGGTTGTTTCAGCAGTCAATGAGGTCGAGCACACAACCATCGAAGTATCGAAGGCCATCACAGCAACAAAGATCGAGTATAAAATGGTGTAGAGCTATTTCACCTAATAGATTGGCTACTAGACCATGGCAATCTACATCACAATAAATATATGGCAGGATATTTTATCAACTAATCGGCCTTGGCATGCCATCTTAGCTAAGTAGATTGAGTGCAGAACAGGGCAAGGAAGCTTCTTAAGCAGAGCATATTGACAGTAAACTACTTCGGCAAACAGTGAGATTAACAGCGTCTATCAGCTAACATTCAGCGCTACACCAACATGAACGGGGCCTCAGTCTTGAATACGCGTACCGTGGGAGAAGCTAACCGCTGTGTGTCTCCACACGAACGTCACTAGCGATGGCGGCGCTAACCGCCGTGCGCCTCCACAAGAACGTAGCCAGAGGTGGCGGCGCGGCTAGAGGACGGTAGTCTACGAGAGCGTACTATGGGAGCGAGAGGATCACCGAACCGCGGCGCCGACGTATCGGCGCGGAGGGGAGGGCGGCTTTGGCGGTGCGAATGGAGTGGAGGGGGACATGAGGGGAGGGGGAGTGGTTTGGGGAATATTATTGGCTAGTTGGCCGAAGGGCGGTTGAATCGGATTTGGGGGGAATTGTTGGGTGTGTGGGGGGAGGGAGGAGGATTTTCGTGCGGTGGGCGGGGGGAGTTTGGCGCATGGTCGGTTTCTCCAAGTGCAGCCCCACGTGTTAGTGAAGAGGCAAGCTGAAGCGCGTTCCGTTTGCGAGAGCCGTGTGCAGGACCGAATGTGGGTGGGGTGCAATGCGACCGCGACAAGAGTGATGTGAGTGTACCGCCTTTTTTCCTTTTAAACTATGTGCTTCTCCCCCTCAAAAAAAAATTGTTGCTTCACGCGATCCATCGATACTACTACTAGTAATCCGGTAATCCCAACTAAAATGGCGCGACTGGGTCTTTTCCCGCGTGATATGCTGGGAGGTTGGCTTAGTTGGGTTTTTTAGGACGAGTAATGCTACACCTACGTAATCCCAGTTACGTAATTAACGTAATGTGAAATGTGTGAGCTATTGATTGTAGATTGGGGGAGGGAGGGGCCCACCACCATGAAAATCAGGGGAGGAGAGAGAGAGGCAATTTACGTTAACCCTTTCGTAGGTTCCCGTAGATGTAGAAAGATGTGAAATGCGTGAATGTGTAGTGGACGTACTATTGGAGTGCCTAAGATAATTTGTGTATGTATAGACCCTATGTGTTTATTTTACTTCGTATGTTAGATTTTTCTCGGTTCAATAAAAAGCAGAGTTGGTGATGATGGTGTGCCTGTCATCCTGCAATATAGGTCGTCCGATCTATATCTAACGGATAGGAAGGAAACTATGACAATTTACTCGCACTCCTCTCCACATTTGCAGATAAGGCTTTCCCTCGTTCATCCTTTTCTCCCACAAGATCTTGATCTTCTGTGCAACGCACGGGCATCTTGCTAGTACTCTACAATATGTATATTATTGTGAAAGTTCATATACACCATCTGAGATTAATGCAAACACGACAGATTTTCATTACATTTCGAACTTTTATAGGACGAAAAAATAAAAGAAACCTGACCCTATACCTATTCTACAGTGGCGACCAACGTCCTCCATCTGCGATCTCTATGTACGGGGGCGGGGTTCAAGACCTGTGAAGTGAAGGTGTGGTCTCCGGCGAGGAAGAGTAGAACACGTGATACAGACCGGCCAGTTGGCACACCATGCCCTGCCGCCTCCCATGCCCTACTCATCCTCGGAGGAGTCCCCGACCTCGGCGGTGTCGGACATTAGACGAGGCAAGTAGGACGCGTGGCTAACGGTGCTCCCGTCGTCAGCCGCCAGCGTGGCCACCACTTGTGCGGCCGCGTCCGCGTCCGGCTACGTCGCTATTGCATCGCGAGAGGCGACTTGAGCAAGGGCGGTGACCTCAAGCTTCATCCCCGAAGACAAGCTCTCCCGCAGAGCTTCGCACTTGCGGTCATGGCGGATGTGGTGCCAGGTATGAGGACAATGCGCTATGGTGTGGAGGTTAGCTAGGCGTTGCCGCTTTAAGTAGCACATTCCGGTGAGGCCAAGCGTCCGGGTGCGTCATTAAATCACCGAAGTTGGTTCCTCGGGCACCGAGCCTCTTAACGACGACATACAAACGGACGGCATGAATGCGGGCAACTGGCGCCGGCTGGGAACGCACCGTGCGACGGTGCAAGGAATGAGGGTTTTGGTGTGCCAGGGTAGTCAGCTGCGGTCGTGGCAACGTTGGAGATGCCCTTTGCTCACATGCGATCCCCGCATGTCATTGAAAAAGCAAGATGACCCGGCATGGTCTCAGGTCCAGAGGATGCAGTTGGCCGAGCTACACCACTACGCGGATGCATCGCAGCGCCCCGTGCATCCTCGATGAGCCGGGTGTTGGGGTGTGTTTGGATTGTGGCCAAAGTGCACCTTACCAAAATTTTGGTAATGACCCAAAGATTGGTATTTGTTTGGATGGTTGCCATTTTTTGGGCATGCCAATGAACTCTAGCCAACTCTAGTTCATTTTTCTTGCCAATGTCGGCCAAATCATAGGCAACCAATACCTCAACCAAAATTTTGGTCATGACCCAAAGATTGGTCTTTGTTTGGAAGGTTGCCATTTCTTTGGCATGCCAATGAACTCTAGCCAACTCTAGTTCATTTTTCTTCCCAATGTCGGCCAAATCATGGGCAACCAATACCTCAACCAAAATTTTGGCTACCCAATGCTTTGATGGGGCAACCTTGGGCACAAACCAAACATACCGTTGGTCGTGCCACAGCACTAACGCCACCCTTGGCACACTGAAACCGACCGTGTCTAGCGACGATATGAGCGTGTCTCCCACCGCAATCGCCATGTCCAGAGGCGGTGCTGGATAGGGATGGCAATTTTATCCATGGATCTGGATACCCATGTATACCGACCCGGTTGGGCAAGGGTATAGAGCGCATTTCTGCCCATGGGTCAGTGGATATGGATACCCATGAACAGCCAGGTTAGGCACGGTTATAGTTTGTGCTCCATGGATATCCAATGGATACCCGTCTGACATGTGGGGCCATATTCCAATGACAGTAGAAAGAGCGAATCAATGGGAAATGGCAGGCAATATGCAATTGGTGCCATAGGCTATATGATGCAGAATCAACCTCTGGTATGTCACACTTAAGGACTCATCATATTACTTGTTGCCTACTTATGCATCTAGCTTGTTGTTATTTGTGAGTGAATGATGATGAGCTAATTTGATCTTTGGGAAGGCTTCATGTTGACTTTTCTGTGCCCATGGAGCTCCATGGGTATGTGGTTATCCAGCGGGTTTGGGCATGGGCACAAGTTGTGCCCATGGATAATTTGGTGGATGGGCAGAGGGTAGGAAGATGGGTCATGGGTTGGATTTGGACCAGCTCCACCCGCCCCAAACCCGAACCATTGCCATCCCTAGTGCTGGAGCTGCGCCCCGTTGTTGGCCCCAACGACCCACATGAACGGTTGTCGGTGGCGAGGAGGTCGTGGGCCAGCTCCTCCATTGGACTAGTCTGCGCTACATAGGTTTCCCTGTTTTCCCGGCCATATATGAGCGTTAGTGCTCCGCGTTGCCCATTAGGCCTTTCACTATGTAGGCCAAGCGAGACAACTTATTGTTTGTTTGAGCCACTCAAGTATAATCATGTGGTGTTTGCTTATTTCGCATTCCCCTCCAACCCTCTTCTCCATCGATCATGTCGCCCTCCAGTCGAGTCCATCCTCCCGCATGCCTCATTTGAACATTCCGCCGAGTATCATTCGCATGTACCCACCCTAGTCCACTTTCAATAGATCTCCGGACCCCGAGATGAAATCGAGAGGGAACGAGTGGGGGCACATGATACCTAAGGCGGTTTATATAGTGCACCAGAGGCCTAGGATAACAAGAGAATACGCCGGTGGGGAGGAGTCCTTGTCTTGATCACCAAGTCTTGTGGAATCTTCCATGTATGCGGCAGCTGTCCGAACTGGCCCATGAGTATACGGCCATGGGGGTCCTTGGCCCAATCTAACAGATCGGGAGACGACATGGTGAGTACCCCCTAGTCCAGGACACAGCCCCCTGAACCGGTCTTCAAGTTAGGAACGCTCCTCGATTATTCCGAACTGTTCTTCATCTTCGGTTTCGGTCTTGAAAAGTGGTTCAAAAAATCTTCTCATCTTCGATCTTGAGGATCGCCGAAATGAATTCGACGAGATTACACGTCGGGTATCCGAGGAGCCCCATTAAGTTTCCGGCCTTTATCAATGCCTTGTTATTTTTATGCCACACCTCGGGTTTGAAGTTGTTCCCGGGAGGCAGTGTCCTCTTACGTCCGAGCTCTAACGCCAGACTGCATTCGAGGTATCTTTTGCAGCCGAGCACCAATGCCGGACTGCTTCCGAGCTCCAACGCCGAAATGTATCCGAGCTCCAACACCGGACTGTGTCCAAGCTCCAACGCCGGACTATATCCAAGATGTCATAGATCATCTTGGTCCAAAAAAGTTGAAGGAGTTTGGCCGAGCTTAATGCTGGAAATGCCCTCTATGGAGCCAGCCACTAGCACCCGAGCTTTATGCCGGACTGCTTCCGAGGTGGTGCACCACCCCGACTGTGGGCCAATTTTTTGTCAATATTTTTGATTGGTGCAATTTATTCTCTGCCGAGATATATAGCCAGTAACCCTCAATGTGTGTATCGGTTTAAAACCCGAGATGCACTTGAAAGATGATGTAAGACTACTGATCCCAGTAGCCGCTGAGACTCAGGTTGATTTGCAAAATCGGCCTGAGGATCAAGTCCTAGCTCGGCAGAATACTTCAGGATACAAAAAGCGGCATGCTCAGTCCTCGAGACTCAGGTTGGGTGCGGCCGACCAACCTGAGGATCATAATCTCCTCAGAAACTGTATTGCACTTAAAATTTTCTACATTGGACAGGCAATGCACTAGCCCCCAAGACACTGGTCGGGTGGCAACACTAGATCAGGGGATCGATGTGCCCCTTTAATATTTGTAAATAATAAGCCCGAAGCCCAGTAGCCCCCGAGCCTTAATGCGGGCACGGGTGGCCGAATTAAGGATCGATATCCATGGTAAAATCACAAATTATGTGTAATGACTCCATGTATCCAAGTACTTTATATCCTTAATGCTCGGATCCGCATTGTACAAAACATTGTTGACCGACCATCGGCTTCCACCTCCTCGGCTAGTAGCCGAGGAGTGTTTGTCCTACTTTATAAAGCCTTTATGAGGGCAAAGATTTACGACAAACAAGGAAATCTCGCCATACGGTTTTATAAACAAAGGTACGCAGAGAGATATGTTATATTATTGTTTAACATAAGAAATGTCTTCCAAAGAAAATAGTCCCGCTATCGGTTCCTTTCTTTGGGTTGTCATGTTGAGCATGATCATGAAACCTCAGGTCTAATGTAAGAGCAAAACATCGACGATTTATTTTGGGAGGCCAGTTAATAGCCCCTGGTAGAGTTCGGCGACAGTCGAGGTCAAGCCGTAAACACTTCAGCCATTGTTATGAATGGTTCGTCATTCAACAACGTCATCGGATCACTGACCAGTTTACGCTTATTGTGACAGTCAGTTTTCGGCTTTCTCCACTGAGGTGCTTAACCATGTGAGCTGGAAGCACAATCGCAGAGGTTCTCCCTTTGCACACCTAGCCGAACAAAGCAGAACGTAGGAGGCAACGCACGAGCCGGGCAACCCAACTATTGAAACAAGAAACAATTCGAAACCAATGCATATATAGTGAGATCCAAGAATGTTTTGCCGAATCTATAAAGGTGTCCGACATTGCACTGTGAGACTTGTGCTGGAAACACGCAAATAGTTTAAAAGTGCCAAAAAGCTAGGAAACCCAAAAAACATCAGTACAAACATGACGTCCGTATAAGATCAAGTGTTCGGTGCCAAGCCAAAAATTGGAAGAGAAAGAAAAAATTATGCTTCTGTCGTGTTTTGACAACGACCAAGAAGAAAACACATTTACAACTCATATATAAATTTTAAGAGCCCCCAAGTGACTTGGGTAAGAATTTTATGTATAATGATTGTATGTACCGAAGTACTTATCATATTTGTGTTCACCCAAACTTTAAACGCGTCTTAACCGACCATCGGCTTCTCCCTCTTCGGCCAAGGGCCGAAAAGTGTCGTGTACTCCGCCTGTCGAGAGTATCGACGGTGTTTCCGATGACCAGGAAATCAGGCCATAAGGCTGTAACAGACAAAGCACGCTCAGGGAACTTATGCTATATTACTAACGAAGTGTAAGAAGCATCTTCGAAGAAAATAGTACCCCCACCGATACCTTTCTTCGGTGCTCATTATTACTATGAGACTTGTGCAATAGATTTTTTGTACTCATGAGTTCCGTTGTGTGCCGACCATGATTGAAAACAATAAGAGCGCTAGCTTTCGGCTTCACCCAGTCTGAGGTTAGAGCTCGGATGACCCAGTCGTGACAATCGCAGAGGTGCTCCCTTTACTCCCTAGCCGAACAATCGGGAACGTAGGGGTAAGCACAGGAGCCAGGTAACCCAACTTGCAAATCGCTTAGGTCAATATGGTGCATATTGTGGCGTAATACACAAACAAGGAACGAAGCCGTACAAGTATAATCATATGCAAGATGAAAAGTTCCATCAAGGGAGCCCCCAAGTAAACGGGGTATTTGAATTTGTGTGTCACAAACAAAGTTTTGACAAGGAGATTCTCTACAAGCAACTTCTTTTTCAAAAAGGTATAATGCTTGCTTGAACCGAACACAAGTTAAAAATTTAAAACTTTGAGCATGAAGGCAACTTAGCTGGTTAATGTGTTCGGTATTGATGACGCATCCCGAGCTTGATGCGGGACAAGGTTCCATCCCCCAAGCCGGTCCCAAGGTGGCGGAGCAAAGACCTCGACACTCCGAAGTGGTGACATAGCACGGTCAATGCGGGCAGGTAGAGTGATGCCGAAGTCCCTGGCATGGGGTAATGATGTGTTGACGAAGCCCCCCGTCCAGCCGAGGTGACGTGGTATGTCAGTACGACGAGTTGACAATACTGCCCAACCCGGATCATTTTCCTGTGCACAAAAATAGTGCAAACCGGAGATAATAGTAATAATAATAATTAAAAAATCGTTGCATAATAAATAATTTATGCAAAGTGAGTAATAAAAGAAATATGGCCTGGCGCCGATGTCAATGTCGATGCAGGGCGTCGGGGTGATGCGGTAAAGGCGTGGCAAAGCCTGACTTCACAGGTCGGTCCGAGTTCCGGATGCGGCGTTCGCCGGACCATGTACGGAAACTGACCGAACCACCATGCGACCGTCGTTAATGCGGTCATCATTTGATAGACCTGTGTACATATGATGAACAAACCAGAGTAATAATTCCTTGGGAAAAATGAACCCAAACAAGCAAAAAATACTAGGATTAATAGCACATGGTTTATTTGTTGTAGCAATCCAAAGAAAGGTGATTCCGAAAATTGGGACTCGATCCGCACACCCATTGCCTGATGGGCGATAAAGCGATGTTATGGTGATGTTGGCAAAGGTTGGCTCGCCGAGGCAAAGCCCTCGGTCCAGCTAACGTGACAGAGCTGGTCGGCTAGTGACGCCGAACTCGCCGGAGTAGGTTGATGAAGAGATGGCGAAGCCCCCGATCCAGCCGAGATGTCGAAGCCTCGATGTCAGCCGATGAGTCGAAGTAGGTTGGCGTGATGGACACCAGCTTGAAGAAGCAATAGTGTGGCCCTGCCGATGTAGGTCGTGACGTGGTCGATGCCGGCTTGATGAAGTGACCGTGCAGCGATGCCGGTATGCCCGCTCTGTGTAATCTGTGGGGCAGCGATGTTGGTGATGATTTATCCTTTGCGATGTCGGACTCTTGTTCGGCAAGCTGAGATGATGATCCGAATAAGTTGAGCTTGGCTCAACAAAGTAACGACGTGTCTAGCGCAGGTCCGCAGCCTTGGAGCAATATTGCAGGACTGGTTTGACACCAGCATGATGATGAAGATGACCTCAGGGGAGGCTTAAAAATTTACGGGCACGTGTTTAAAAACAACACACAATACCCTAGAAGAGAATTCCTCTAAAAAGGTTGTCCAATATCACGTTCATAAAGAAACATGAATTCGGGTCGGATCCGTATTCGCGCAGGAAACAGATCTGAAAAGTGATACACTAATCAGAAGGCTCCCAGAGTTTGGACGGTCGGATCAAGCTGAAATTTTGAGGGGTGGTAGATATGGGAATTCCGCAGCTGTTGAACGGTTGGATCTTTGAAAGGACTTCTGAGCTGGGTTCTGGAGTCCACGCCCTAAACTCGTCCATATTCCCGTCTGGATTTGACAGGGCTCCGGTATATCGTAGATTGTCAGAGATTCCTCCATCGGAACTCGACGAAATTTTTTAGGGTTGTTGTAGACTCGATTCCGCACAATTCCAATGAAGCGATCGTTAAAACGACACTCAAGGAGGCGGTGGTGGCGGATACGCGTTCGTTGTCCAAAAAAACAGCACGGTCGCCCGAGGGCAATGTTGAAGTTGAGCCCCCGGGCTCCATGGACGATTCCTCCATGATCTTGATAGAGATCGGAGTTGGTGTTGATGAAGGCCCTCGTCCGAACATGATGATCGGAGGTAGGGTACAGTCCTCAGTCAAGCCAAGGTGACCAGTCGAGCCGGTGACGAAGATGTCGACGTCGCAGTTAATCTGCAGACGAGCCATCGATCCTTTTGTCGATCACACAGCGGAACTCTCAATGAAAGCACCAATGTCGGTGTCAAAACCGGCGGATCTCGGATAGGGGGTCCCGAACTGTGCGTCCAGGCAGATGGTAACAGGAGGCAGGGGACACGATGTTTACCCAGGTTCGGGCCTTCTTGATGGAGGTAATACCCTACGTCCTGCTTGATTGTTCTTGATAATATGAGTAGTACAAGAGTTGATCTACCATGAGATCAGAGAGGCTAAACCCTAGAAGCTAGCCTATGGTATGATTGTATGTTATATATCATCTATCGACTAGCCTGGCCTCAGTTTATATAGTGCACCAGAGGCCTAGGATAACAAGAGTCCTAGCCGAATAAGCCGGTGGGGAGGAGTCCATGTCTTGATCACCAAGTCTTGTGGAATCTTCCATGTATGTGGCAGCTGTCCGAACTGGCCCATGAGTATACGGCCATGGGGGTCCTCGGCCCAATCTAACAGATCGGTAGACGACATGGTGAGTACCCCCTAGTCCAGGACACAGCCCCCTGAACCGGTCTTCAAGTTAGGAACGCTCCTCCATTATTCCGAACTGTTCTTCATCTTCGGTTTCGGTCTTGAAAAGTGGTTCAACAAATCTTCTCATCTTCGATCTTGAGGATCGCCGAAATGCATTCGACGAGATAACACGTCGGGTATCCAGGAGCCCCATTAAGTTTCCGGCCTTTATCAATGCCTTGTTATTTTTATGCCACACCTCGGGTTTGAAGTTGTTCCCGGGAGGCAGTGTCCTCTTGCGTCCGAGCTCTAACGCCAGACTGCATTCAAGGTATCTTTTGCAGACGAGCACCAATGTCGGACTGCTTCCGAGCTCCAACGCCGAAATGTATCCGAGCTCCAACGCCGGACTGTGTCCAAGCTCCAACGCCGGACTATATCCAAGATGTCATAGATCATCTTGGTCCTATAAAGTTGAAGGAGTTTGGCCGAGCTTAATGCTGGAAATGCCCTCTATGGAGCCAGCCACTAGCGCCCGAGCTTTATGCCGGACTGCTTCCGAGGTGGTGCACCACCCCGACTGTGGGCCAATTTTTTGTCAATATCTTTGATTGGTGCAATTTATTCTCCACCGAGATATATAGCCAGTAACCCTCATCGTGTGTATCGGTTTAAAACCCGAGATGCACTTGTAGGATGATGTAAGGCTACTGATCCCAATAGCCGCTGAGACTCAGGTTGATTTGCAAAATCGGCCTGAGGATCAAGTCCTAGCTCGACAGAATACTTCGAGATACAAAAAGCGGCGTGCTCAGTCCTCGAGACTCAGGTTGGGTGTGGCCGACCAACCTGAGGATCATAATCTCCTCGGAAACTGTATTGCACTTAAATTTTTCTGCATTAGACAGGCAATGCAGTAGCCCCTGAGACACTGGTCGGGTGGCAACACTAGATCAGGGGATCAATGTGCCCCTTTAATATTTGTAAATAATAAGCCCGAAGCCCAGTAGCCCCCGAGCCTTAATGCGGGCACGGGTGGCCGAATTAAGGATCGATATCCATAGTAAAATCACAAATTATGTGTAATGACTCTATGTATCCAAGTACTTTATATCCTTAATGCTCGGATCCGCATTGTACAAAACATTGTTGACCGACCATCGGCTTCCACCTCCTCGGCTAGTAGCCGAGGAGTGTTTGTCCAACTTTATAAAGCCTTTATGAGGGCAAAGATTTATGACAAACAAGGAAATCTGGCCATACGGTTTTATAAACAAAGGTACACGGAGAGATATGTTATATTATTGTTTAACATAAGAAATGTCTTCCAAAGAAAATAGTTCCGCTATCGGTTCCTTTCTTTGGGTTGTCATGCTGAGCATGATCATGAAACCTCAGGTCTAATGTAAGAGCAAAATATCGAGGATTTAGTTTGGGAGGCCAGTTAATAGCCCCTGCTAGTGTTCGGCGACAGTCGAGGTCAAGCCGTAAATACTTCGGCCATTGTTATGAATGGCCCATCATTTAACAACGTCATCGGATCACTAACCAGTTTACGCTTATTGTGACAGTCAGTTTTCGGCTTTCTCCACTTAGGTGCTTAACCATGTGAGCTGGAAGCACAATCGCAGTGCTTCTCCCTTTGCACACCTAGCCGAACAAAGCAGAACGTAGGAGGGAACGCAGGAGCCGGGCAACCCAACTATTGACCGAAGAAACAATTCGAAACCAATGCATATATAGTGAGATCCGAGAATGTTTTTGCCGAATCTATAAAGGTGTCCGGCATTGCGCTGTGAGACTTGTGATGGAAACACACAAATAGTTTAAAAGTGCCAAAAAGCTTGGAAACCCAAAAAAACGTCAGTAAAAACATGACGTCCGAATAAGATCAAGTGTTCGGTGCCAATCCAAAAATTGGAAGAGAAAGAAAAAATTATGCTTCTGTCGTGTTTTGACAACGACCAAGAAGAAAACACATTTACAACTCATATATAAATTTTAAGAGCCCCCAAGTGACCTGGGTAAGAATTTTATGTATAATGATTGTATGTACCGAAGTACTTATATCATATTTGTGTTCACCCAAACTTTAAACGCATCTTAACCGACCGTCGGCTTCTCCCTCTTCGGCCAAGGGCCGAAAAGTGTCATGTACTCCGCCTGTCGAGAGTATCGACGGTGTTTCCGATGACCAGGCAATCAGGCCATAAGGCTGTAACAGACAAAGCGCGCTCAGGGAACTTATGCTATATTACTAACGAAGTGTAAGAAGCATCTTCGAAGAAAATAGTACCCCCACCGATACCTTTCTTCGGTGCTCATTATTACTATGAGACTTGTGCAATAGATTTTTTGTACTCATGAGTTCTGTTGTGTGCCGTCCATCATTGAAAACAATAAGAGCGCTAGCTTTCGGCTTCACTCAGTCTGAGGTTAGAGCTCGGATGACCCGGTCGTGACAACCGCAGAGGTGCTCCTTTTACTCCCTAGCCGAACAATCGGGAACGTAGGGGTAAGCACATGAGCCAGGCAACCCAGCTTGCAAATCGCTTAGGTCAATATGGTGCATATTGTGGCGTAGTACACAAACAAGGAACGAAGCCGTACAAGTATAATCATATGCAAGAGGAAAGGTTCCATCAAGGGAGCCCCCAAGTAAACGGGGTATTTAAATTTGTGTGTCACAAACAAAGTTTTGACAAGGAGATTCTCTACAAGCAACTTCTTTTTCAAAAAGGTATAATGCTTGCTTGAACCGAACACAAGTTAAAAATTTAAAACTTTGAGCATGAAGGCAACTTAGCTGGTTAATGTGTTCGGTATTGATGACACGGCCCGAGCTTGATGCGGGACAAGGTTCCATCCCCCAAGCCGGTCCCAAGGTGGCGGAGCAAAGACCTCAGCACTCCAAAGTGGTGACATAGCACGGTCAATGCGGGCAGGTAGTGTGATGCCGAAGTCCCTGGCATGGGGTAATGATGTGTTGACGAAGCCCCCCGTCCAGCCGAGGTGACGTGGTATGTCAGTACGACGAGTTGACGATACTGCCCAACCCGGATCATTTTCCTGTGCACAAAAATAGTGCAAACCGGAGATAATAGTAATAATAATAATTAAAAAATCGTTGCATAATAAATAATTTATGCAAAGTGAGTAATAAAAGAAATATGGCCTGGCGCCAAAGTCAATGTCGATGCAGGGCGTCGGGATGATGCGGTAAAGGCGTGGCAAAGCCTGAATTCACAGGTCGGTCCGAGTTCCGGATGCGGCGTTCGCCGGACCATGTACGGAAACTGACCGAACCACCATGCGACCATCGTTAATGCAGTCATCATTTGATAGACCTGTGTACATATGATGAACAAACCAGAGTAATAATTCCTTGGGAAAAATGAACCCAAACAAGCAAAAAATACTAGGATTAATAGCACATGATTTATTTGTTGTAGCAATCCAAAGAAAGGTGATTCCGAAAATTGGGACTCGATCCGCACACCCATTTCCTGATGGGCGATAGAGCGATGTTATGGCGATGCTGGCAAAGGTTGGCTCGCCGAGGCAAAGCCCTCGGTCCAGCTAACGTGACGGAGCTGGTCGGCTAGTGACGCCGAACTCGCCGGAGTAGGTTGATGAAGAGATGGCGAAGCCCCCGGTCCAGCCGAGATGTCGAAGCCTCGATGTCAGCCGATGAGTCGAAGTAGGTCGGCGTGATGGACACCAGCTTGAAGAAGCAATAGTGTGGCCCTGCCGATGTAGGTCATGACGTGGTCGATGCCGGCTTGATGAAGTGACCGTGCGGCGATGCCAGTATGCCCGCTCCGTGTAATCCGTGGGGCGGCGATGTTGGTGATGATTTATCCTTTGCGATGTCGGACTCTTGTTCGGCAAGCTGAGATGATGATCCGAAGAAGTTGAGCTTGGCTCAACAAAGTGACGACGTGTCTAGCGTAGGTCCGCAGCCTTGGAGCAATCTTGCCGGACTGGTTTGACACCAGCATGATGATGAAGATGACCTTAGGGGAGGCTTAAAAATTTACGGGCACGTGTTTAAAAACAACACACAATACCCTAGAAGAGAATTCCTCTAAAAAGGTTGTCCAATATCACGTTCATAAAGAAACATGAATTCGGGTTGGATCCGTATTCGCGCAGGAAACAGATCTGAAAAGTGATACACTAATCAGAAGGCTCCCAGAGTTTGGACGGTCGGATCAAGCTGAAATTTTGAGGGGTGGTAGATATGGGAATTCCGCAGCAGATGAACGGTTGGATCTTTGAAAGGACTTCCGAGCTGGGCTCTGGAGTCCACGCCCTAAACTCGTCCATATTCCCGTCTGGATTTGACAGGGCTCCGGTATATCATAGATTGTCAAAGATTCCTCCATCGGAACTCGACGACATTTTTCAGGGTTGTTGTAGACTCGATACCGCATAATTCCAATGAAGCGATCGTTAAAACGACACTCGAGGAGGCGGTGGCGGCAGATACGCGTTCGTTGTCCAGAAAAACAGCACGGTCGCCCGAGGGCAATGTTGAAGTTGAGCCCCCGGGCTCCATGGACGATTCCTCCATGATCTTGATAGAGATCGGAGTTGGTGTTGATGAAGGCCCTCATCCGAACATGATGATCGGAGGCAGGGCACAGTCCTCGGTCAAGCCAAGGTGACCAGTCGAGCCGGTGACGAAGATGTCGACGTCGCAGTTAATCTGCAGACGAGCCATCGATCCTTTTGCCGATCACATAGCGGAACTCTCAATGAAAACACCAATGTCGGTGTCAAAACCGGCGGATCTCGGATAGGGGGTCCCGAACTATGCGTCCAGGCGGATGGTAACAGGAGGCAGGGGACACGATGTTTACCTAGGTTCGGGCCTTCTTGATGGAGGTAATACCCTACGTCCTGCTTGATTGTTCTTGATAATATGAGTAGTACAAGAGTTGATCTACCATGAGATCAGAGAGGCTAAACCCTAGAAGCTAGCCTATGGTATGATTGTATGTTATATATCATCTATCGACTAGCCTGGCCTCGGTTTATATAGTGCACCAGAGGCCTAGGATAACAAGAGTCCTAGCCGAATACGCCGCTGGGGAGGAGTCCTTGTCTTGATCACCAAGTCTTGTGGAATCTTCCATGTATGCGGCAGCTGTCCGAACTGGCCCATGAGTATACGGCCATGGGGGGCCTAGACCCAATCTAACAGATCGGGAGACGACGTGGTGAGTACCCCCTAGTCCAGGACACCGTCACCTGCCTTACCCTCCCTTTCGGTCACTTACTGGCGGACCCCATGCTTGCTAGGCCCGGCACATTAGTTACTCAATGGGTTCGGCCATGTCAAGGGATCCTCATCCATAGTATACTCCCTCTATTTTTATTTACTCCGCATAAAATGGAGGACCTCGGTTTGCTCTCAACCGCAGTCCCACAAGTGAGCGAAAACGCAAGACGAAGTGCGTTCCATTCGGTGAGCGGCGTGGAGGGTCCAGCGTGCCGGGCTGCAATGCGAACGCGACAAGAGCGATGTATAGTCAAAACTGATTCACCGGTCGTCACCGGAACCACTATTCACACCAGAACCTTCGCTGCTCGGCCTACGTCAGCCACTGCCCTAAAACCACACCAAATCTCCAGCCCATTCCCCCACCTTTCGATCCCCTAGCCCGCATCAAGCGTCCCCTAGTTCGCCGGAAAGCCATGGTGCGCCGCAAGATCACTTACTACAAGATGCTGACACCGGAGCGCCGCGCAGAAATCGCGGCGGCGGTCGGCGCTACAGACCTCCGTTCCCAAGCTTTCTTTGCGGCAGGCCAATCCCCGAGTTATCTGGAGCCAAGCTACGAGGAGGGGGAAGCCGATCCAATGTTCATGGCGGAGGTCGCGGTGCAGAAGGCCCTCGATGGGTATGAGATGATGGACGTCGACTTCGTGTCGGCGTCCGAGTCCCCCATGGTGCAGGCGGATCAGCGGTTCAACATGGCGATACTAAAGGAGGACCGGGAGGCAGAGGCTCAACTCAACGCGGAGCGCGCGCATACCGCTACCATCGAGGCTCTCCTACAGGCGGAACCGGATGTCGTGGATGTGAACCGGGCGGCGGAGGCTCTACTTGAGGTGGAGCGCGCGGATGCCGCTGCCAGCGAGGCCCTCCTACAGGCGGAACCAGGCATCCTGGACTTGAACCGGGTGGCAGAGGCTCGACTCGACGCAGAGCGCGCGGATGCCGCTCTCATCGACGCCCTCCTGCAGGCGGAACCGGACGTCCTGGACTTGAACCGGGCGGCGGAGGCTCGACTCGACGCGGAGCGCGCGGATGCCGCTGCCATCGAGGCCCTCCTACAGGCGGAACCGAACATCCTCGACTTTAATCGGGTTGTGCTCTAGTCTGTGCAGAGCGCCCGCACGCTCCGCTTGAACGAGTAGCCAGAGGCCACGGACAACCACGGTGCGGAGACACACGTCGGCAGCGACGGCTGGTTCGCGCCAGCAGCCAGAGACGACGAGGCCGTCTCTTTCCGCGAGCAGTGATAGTTTTTCTTTATGTTGTTATTTTTATGGATCTTTTGCTGTGTAAAAACAAATATTTGTTATGAAAGTCGCCTGACTTGGGTCAGTCTACCATTTCAGGCGGTTGGATGAATATCCTATGTCTCCTAACCCTTCTTTCCTTCTTCCTCACCTCTTCTTCTTCCCCAACAGACCACCGCACGGGCCGTATGGATACTCCCCAACATGCGGTTGGATAAACATACTCTATGAACGAAAATTATGTGTCAGCGATAGGATGGATGAGTTTGGTTTGTTCACATGCGACAGCACGTGTCAGTGAGGGTGCGTTCCCTTGGTTGGGTTTGCGGCGTACAGGAGCGACTGTGTGAGGGTGCGGTGCGACCGCGGCGTGCAGGAGCGACCATGTGAGGGTGCGGTGCGGCCGCGACAGCCGTGCGCAAGTGTATACCTCCTTCTCATTTTGAAAATTTTAGGCAAGCTTGGCAAAAATGTGTGGCGAAGTTTGGCAAAGCAAGGCCTAGACCCAAATAGGATAAGTATGTATGTAATAGGAGTACTAGTGTTAAAAATGAAAGGCGGGGATTTCCTTCACAGGATTTAATCGATACAAATCCTCGTTTCATGTGTCAATTAATGCGTATTTTTTTCTGCAAAGACCAAAGAGCTAACCATCTCACTCCTCATCGCTTGATTAATGCAGCGCCATGCAAACCAACCTTCTCACTTCCGCATGAATGCAGGGGATATTAATGTCCTTGGTTAGTGTTAGTGGCCCTTTGCATTAATATCCCCTGCATTCTCACTTCCGCTTCAAGATTAGTAAAAAGGAGGTGATTTTGCCGCACGGATGGCGGGGGAGGTTTCTTATTTGAGCAATGCTACATCCACGTAATGGTTTACGTAAAGTTACGAACTGATGTGATGTGGGACTATTTGATTGGATTAAAGGACAGGATTAGGCCCACCCCTCCTGAAAATCAGGGGGGCATATATAGATAGATGGAAAGTATACGTAGCATCTACGTAGCCCTTTGTAAGTCTAGGATTAGGCTTCTTATTTTCGGAGGACGTTGTCCTGGCGGTTTGCTAACATGCGGTCCCACGTGTCAGTGCTTTACCAAGCCGATCCGCGTCCCACATGAGGCAGAACAACGGCAGAAGCAACACGTGGTTAAGTTGAAGAAGATGAGGGAGAAGCAGATTCAGCAACGAGTGAAATGATGGTTGCTTTGTCCCTCCAACTTAACTGCGGGAAAGGTGCAGCTTTTTGATTTGACGCCTCATTGCTCATTACTACGCCGGTGCCATGACTGGGGTGCTTCACCCCGGCTGCTCTGCACTATATTCCAGTATGGCACGTGGACCCAGTAGCTTGATGTCCCACATGTCGACGAAAGGGACTAGAAGATTTATGAAAGAGAGCGCTCCACTCTTACGAAGGAAGAGTAGATGACACAACGGCCCAGTGAACTGTCACTTGTACTGTATAGTACTATAGTTTTGCTGTTTCGCATGATCCATCAATACAAACACGATTAAACAGGAAAGGGCGGGATTTTTCCCGCGCGGTAGATGATACTGGCCATACATTTCAAAGGCAATTTTAATGTATGCAAACTGAATAATTATAAGTAACAATATGATATCTAGTAAAACTAAAAACACATATGATTTATTGTGTTAGAGTGTAGTAGTAGTGCTGTATTGCATAGTTGTTAGATGTAACATGCGAGAACGTGTAGAGATGTAGTTTTGGAGGGCCTACAGAGAGAAAAGCGTAATACGGTCACCGGACTTCAGAATAGCTGATTATGGTCACTATATACGTTTTACGGTGATTATACGGTCACTTGCTCACAGTTCAGCATCGGATTGCTCTCTGTTGACCGGCCAAATAGTCTACGTGGCGCCATATTGACTAGTTAAATTGACCATGTTCCTTGTGGGTCACCTGTCAGTTCGTATAGGCAAAAGGTCAGATAAACACAAATTTACGCAGGCGCGACAAGGCTCCAACTTGTGCGTGGGAATCACTTGGTTGTGTATGTGTCTGTCAGGGCCTGATGTGTGCGCATGCACGTGTAGGTTGAGCACTTGAGCGTGAGAGTGTGTGTTGGTCGTGTGGTGTACTGGTGTGTGCATGCATGCGTGCGTGTGTGCGTGTGAGTGTTGCGTGCGTGCGTGGTTGCGTGTGTACGTGTGAGTGTTGCGTGCGTGCGTGGGTGCATGTGTTTGTGTGAGTGTTGCGTGGATGCAGTTCGTGTGCATGTGTGCGTGTGTGTATAATCACCACACCAGCTCCTTTGTGATAAAACAGACGGCTCAACATACCAATACAAGGCCACCTTGTCCGTTGTGCCCGCAGTCATGACTTCGAACCACCGTGCAAATATTTTTTTTGTCATTTGTTTTCATTCTTACTACCAAGATGCCCGTGCGTTGCACATAACATCAAGATGCATTTGTATGACTTGTTTATCTGTGAGAGAAAAGGATGAACGAGGGAAGGCCTTATTTGCAAATGTGGAGAGGTGTGTGGGTACCTTTTCACAAAATTGCCATAGTTTCTTTCCTATCCGTCAGATATAAATCGGACGTCCTATATTGCAGGATGGCAGGCACACCATCATCACCAACTCTATTTTTTATAAGAGTGTATTTTATGTATTTTATAAGAGTGTAGATGTAGAGTACATACAAGTCGACAGGTGGGCACGATGGTAGTGAGATAATGTGATGCAACACTAGAGGTGCCACATGGAGCGTTTAACTGGTCAACTAGTCATGTAATGAGCAAATACAGAGTTGTACGGTGAGCCCGTGACTGTATAATAACCACTAAACGTAAATGGTGACCGTAATGAGTGGATTCTGAAGTCCAATGTACGTATCGTGCTTTCTTTTCAAATACAATGATCGTCATTCCATATATCGTGAGAGAAAGATGAAACATGCGTGAATTTTCTGGGGCCTTACTTTTAGAGGACCTGGAGATGGTTTTGTGTGCATACGTGAAAGGGGCGTACAGGGGGGTATGCGATGGAGAGAGAGATGCTCTTCGTTTCACTTTATTATGACTAACTTTGTATGTTGTATAAAAATATACAAATTCACAGTGCGGAATAAATATCATTGTGGGCACCATGCAATGCAAATTAGCATTCGTACTCCCCCATATAACTTTTTAATGTTGTATATATGTAGAAACCCTAAAATAATTTTTTGGCCACACTTTATTCAAAAGGAATGTTGTATGCGAAATAAACATGAAGAGAGGGCTTTTTAGATCAATGGGGTACGTGATGTAACATGTGTGAATGTGTAGTTGATGCATTTGGCGGGGCCTAGAGAGGTATGTGTGTGTATTACGTATTCGAGAGAGGCATGGATAGAGGGGCCGACGGGGGGGGCGTGGGAGAGATAGCACGAGAAATGAGAGTGGTCTAGAGAGAGAGACGAATAGGACGTCACGACAAGAGATTCCATTCCCTTGAGTGTGTATATGCAAGGGGGAGGGAATAGCGGCACCAGGAGAAATTTTCTGTGTGTGTGGTGTTTGTGTTGGTATGTGTGGGTGTGAGAAGATAATGAGACGTGGGGGCAGAGGGTGTGTCACCGCATGAGGTCCGGTGGGTCGAGGTGAGGCCCTTCGTTCGGTTCCGTCCAGTGCCATATTGGTCGGCCCGTGACGCATTTAGGAAGACCCATGGATGACTAGTCGTACAAGACAAAGATAGCAGAATTGTGAAGGACTCGGTGTCCACTGACAAAGCCGGCTAGGATTTGTAACCCTAGGTTCTCGGACTAAGGTAACCCCTTTATCTCTGATATTACTATTCATCCAACCTAACTTTAAGGGGCATCCTACAGAATGCTCTGCTAGAATCATACTCGTCGATTAGGAAGAGAGGTGTGAGACAATGCGTGAGAGACAGGCGTAAAGATAATGTGCGTACATGAGACACGTAGGCAGGTCCATGTATATAGAAAGGGTCGATGAGGATTGTGCGTGTGTATGTTTGCGAGAGGAAGAGTGCTTGTGATAAAGGTTAGTGAAAACAGTTGTAAATGGTTACGAGAGGGAGGGAGGGTTATATCTAGAGCATGTGTGCGAGAAAGACACCTCGGGAGAGAGTGTGTGAGCATGTGTGAGAGACCACCGATGGAGAGTGAAACAACACGTAAAAGACTGCTCTACACATTGATTAAAGATATAAACTGTATCCAAATATTAGGATGGAATCATGATATTTGCAATTCGCGTAAGGATCGGTCACTGATCCATCAGACATCTAGATTCTATCGAATTTAAGCATGTCTATGTTATTATTCGACACAATTGATCCACATAGTTAGTATTTTTAAACTCCAGACAATGCATCGCTTTAGCAATCGAATATAAACGTGAGTATAGTTCATGTTGTGTGTGTAAAGCACATTATACATACGAAAGTTACACAATGGACATTATAAATAGCTACCTATGAACTAGCATACATTTGAATTCAACTTAAGGTGGTTTAAAAAATTGAATTCAACATAAAGTCCATTCAATTATTTGAATTTGATATCATGGCATTTGTAAACCATACCTAAATTATGGGAGCACCAATCTTTGCTCTGATTTTGTACATAATAGCATATGTAGTCGTGTACAAAATAGATTCAAATTTAGCTCCTCCATTCCAAAATAATCGTAGTTATAGGATTTTCAAGTGTCAAAATTTCAAAAAGAAGCGGATAATTTAATGAGGTTTTCAAACATACAAGGTTAAATATAACATTGTCTATTTAGGTCAATCCTCATAGTTCAAGAGTACTCTAAACATGAATGCTTGTGTTTCAAAATTTCGAACGAAGCGCCAAAAGAGCCTCTACTCGCTCGAAACCGCGTGAGACCAATGTTTGGTAGTACAAGGAAATTACTTTTCTAATAACTCCGACCAGTGAGACCTACCGGCCCAACGTCCAAAGGTCTAAACCGGGGTAGGTTTATAGCTTCATCTAGACGCCACGCAACCGCATCCGAAAAACATTCATACACAATGGCCGCCTAAGCACACATGCGCACGACCAAAATCGCTCCCGCCCACTATTTGGGACACCTGGGATTAACATCCTACCCCCGACCCGCAGTAGGTCCGAAATTCAAGAGGGGGCAAAGTTTGTACCTTTCCCAAATTTCAAACAAGCATGTCCCATCTTCTGTTCAAAAAAGCCAGAAACAAGCGCGTCCTAGACCGAAACATGGTTCCCCCCACCCATCCGATTCCCCATTCGTACTCCGTGGGCGCCAAAACTACCTATCCACCAGCCACGAAACCCGAGTGTCCTCCGTCCACCACCCCATCCCACCCATCAACCGCCGCCCTCCTCCATCACGCCGGAGGCGATACCCCGACGCCGTCGTCCACCGCAACCTCAACCGCAACGCCCTCCACGGCTAGTAGTTGAAGCCGAGGCCGAGCCGTCCGTACCCGAGCCAGTTCAACCACGCCGTCCTGTGCCTCACCGCTGCCGCTCCAACTTCGCCATCCTCCACTGTACCGGAGATGTTCCTGCTACGCCGTACTTCGCCGCCTCGGATCTGCTTCCCCTCCGCCGACATACGGCCACGGCAACACAGTCAACAATTTGGCCATGGGTTCGTCCAAGCCTGCACCCTCCAGAACATCGGTTTCCCCGGTAAAAAGAAGAAGATCGGTGCGACATGTGGAGGTGACCACACCAGCAACCGAAAAAGGTACTCCTCTTCCCTTATTCGTGCAAATCTTACGTCTCTGCTTGCACGGTATTCATCCCACAGAAGACACTAGTTGACCGCTTCTTCTTGATACTAGATGTTCCTAGTAACTCGCGATGCACAAGGTTTCTCCTCATATACTATTTCACCTTAGCTAGAGGTCCGTCGCCCCCCTGAATTTCAATTTCTGGCCAGTTGATTCCCAATTAATGGAAGCATTCCCCGGCGTAACAGGCGCTAGTACGCCTATTATGCCGGGGAAACAGCGCCTTGGTGTTTATCTTAGGGGCGTGTGCATCCTAGAGCTACTGGCGCCTGATCTGGAGGTCAACCGGGATTAAAGGGATGGCCTGGGGGCGCTGCCAAGCACGGCGGTGGTGTGAGGTCGATGGGAGGGCGGGGCAGCGGAGGCAGGGGTCTGGGACGGTGGTCACTGGCGGTTCGAGAAAGATCATCAATAGTGACTGGCGGGAGGTAGACGAAGGCCATCTGCCTGTTCCTTATAGATCGGACAGTTCATTAAAAAATCGATTGACCTATTTATTTTCAGTTGACTGTATCTTAGATATGACCACATGTGGTGGTGTGCTGGAGGAGTACCTGCATTTCCTGTGCTCATATATTACAAAATCATACAGAGTAGAATCTAATTTTGTTTGCCATGCAATGTTGTAGAGCTATCATATGTCTCCTGTCATTTATTTTTCAGCCACCTGCTATCTGCTACTTTTACAGTGCACTAGTTCTGCACACACTTCACCCTTACTCTCACTACTGTGTTTTTATGCAAGGGTATTTCAGACTCTACTGCCATGAGAGAAGCCAAAAAGAAAAGAGAGAAGTCGCTCCAGCTTTGTATGCGGGTAGGCAAGACACGTTACAGTGCTATAAAGGGTGCAGTGTCAGCAGATGGAGACGGTAAACGTAGCTCTGGAGTTGATGACCTCGCTCGCAATGAACCACCATCCCAGGTGCTTGCTTTAACTTTGCGGTGTCATATGTGGTTGCATGTTCCATATGGTGTCTAGCTTGTATTCGAAAGGCCGAAGTCGGTAAGATAAGGAAAGATATTTTTTTACATGAACCACCATCCCGTGAGCACCAGAAGACAAATAGCTAGTCAGCGCACTGGCCGAGCCAGTGACAAGCCCAGCAAAGATAGGCATCACCTGGAAGCCAACTAAAAAGCTGCGATGGTGGTGAAGCAGCCCGCCTCCCACCAGGCTCTCAGGTCCTAGATGATCATGCTCACCACTCTAGCCGGATGTCTAGCTTGTATTGCTTCCAATTTGGTTAAATTGCATCTGCTTAGCTTACACATTATACCTTTGAATATGACATGCCTTTCTGTTTTTGGTACATACTAGTACATCTGTGTATTAACCATGTTCTTACATCAAACTAAAGTTCTTGTGTATCCCTCATCAATCACTTATGACGAGGCAGGCAGGCAAGGGGACTACTCCTCATTTAAAGAATGCAGCATCAGCCTCCTGACATGTTTCTCAAGAAACAGAAATGCTAGATGAAGATAGTGAACGTAGCTCTGTAGTTGATTACAGCATTTCCCCTACACTAGCATCGCAGGTGCTTGCTATAACTTGGCAGCATGATATGTGGTTGCATGTTGCATATGGTGTCTAGATTGTAATTCTTCCAATCTGGTTAAACTGCATGTGCTAGTCTGCTTAGCTTATACATTATACCTGTTAATGTGACATGCCTTCTTGTATTTATTACATAGTACATCTATCTATTAAGCATGTCCTTACATAAAACTATTGTTTTTTTGTATCCCGCGTCAATCAACATGATGAGACACCTTTAGTATATGCAGTGCGATATTAGTTGCATCTTTCATATGATTTATAGCATGCACTGCTTCTAATTTTTTGAAATTCCATTTATGATGGGACGCTTTTAACTTGGCAGAGTCATATTGGTTGCATCTTTCATGTGGTGTCTAGCTTGCATTGCTTCTTATTTGCTGGAATGGTTTCTACTTAGTTTACACAAACAGTTGTGAACATGCCATGCCGTCCTGTTTTTCGTACATATTCCATCCTGGTATCATGTGTTTGCCTTACATCAAAGTAGTGATTGTCAGTATCATGCATGAATGAGTTCTGAAGAGAGAATTTTATTGCTTTTTCTTGTCGGTTTTACTTGACAATTCAAAATCAATAAAGCGGAAGGAAGTTAGCAAGGCAGCGGATAAAGGTGCTCCTTCCGAACGGAGGGCCTCTACAGTTTCTACTCCTCCACGCTCCCAAGATGATTTCCAAGACAACACATGCATAGACACTCAACAAAGTTGTGCTTATGATGAGCACGTCTCCCCTAGTGCAGCATCACCGGTGCTCCCTCTAACTTGGCATTGTTATATGTGGTTGCATGTTATGTGTGATGTCTAGCTTGTATTGCTTCTAATTTTGTTGAATTCCATCTGCTTACTTTACACATTATACTTGAATAAGACACGTGTTCCTGTTTCTAGAACATACAATATTTGTCTATCACACCATGTTCTTACATCAAATTACTAATGTTGTGTAACCTGCAACAATCACTTATCATAAGACACGTTTGACTTCGGAGTGTGATATAGGTTACATCTCACATTATTTTCTAGCTTGTACTACTAATTTGTTGAAATGGCACTTATGACGAGACAGTTTTAACTTGGTAGAGTGATATTCGTTGCATCTTTTATATGGTGTCTAGCTTTCATTGCTTCTAATTTGTTGAAATGCCTTCTCCTTAGTTTACACATCATAAGCTGTGAATATGCAATGACACTAATGACGAGAGACCTCTAACATGGTAGTGTGATGTTGTTTGCATCTTGCATATGATTTATTTCTTGTACTGCTTCACATTTGTTTAAACGCCATTTATGATGAGACACTATTAAGTTGGCAAAGCAATATTTGTAGCATCTTTCATATGGTGTCTACCTTTCATTGCATTGCTTCTAATTTGGTGAAATGTCTTCTTCTTAGTTTACACATCATAGTTCTGGTTATCTCTTCCGTCCTGTTTTTCATACATATTACATCCTCCTATCATGTGGTTGTCTAACATCAAAGTTCAGTTCATCTGCATCACGCATCAATTTGTTCTGAAGAACTAAATTGTTATTCGTTTTTCTTGTCAGCTTGACTTAACATGGCACAGAGAAAGAGGAAGAAACACAGAATGGCAGGGAATGAGAAGCGGATGAATCCTGCAGACTCTGCTTGTACTGATGGTGCAATAGAAGGTCAAAGTCCAGCGGAAAATTCTACAAACACGGCATCCCATGCTACACGAGTTGCAAAAAAATCCAAACAGAAACAAAATAGCTGCCACCAAACAAGCAGAGACAACCCTAGTTCTTGCAACACCTACCACAGTACTACCAGCTGCACGACTTACTCGTGCGTCAACTGAGCTAGCAGCATGTTCCCAAGCTCCCTTGCCAGTTGCCACCTGACACTACTTCCCAAGCACTCTTGACACAAGACGAGTAGGCAATATTAGATGAACCTTGTGAGCTTCAACAGCAAGAAGATAGTTGCTGGAGTCAAGTTACAGTTGCATGCTTCTTTATATGTAGTCTCACAGTTTGATGTACACTAACACTTCCTATGTTCGTTGTTGGACTAGCACCTAGGCGCAAGAGGAAACAAACATCAGGGATAATGCTCGATAGGTAAACTAAATCTAGAGGAGGAAGAATGGAGATCCATTTTGAGGCAGGTTTAAAAAGGCCACGTGATGCTACAAAGTCAGCCAAGTTAGTATCAGAGGCAACTGTTGCCGTTAGGTGTCATGTACGTATCCTCCCAACATGGATTCAGTACAGGAATGACAAAGATGAAACCCAGTTCAACACCTTCCTCGACCATTTATCTATAAGTATGGTTATGTATGGAAACTAGTAATATCGTCTTGCTCTGTCCCATACTTTCTAGGTTACTGATAATGAGACTCCCATAATTTTCAACAGATGAGGTTCAAGTTGGATAGCCAAGATGATGCAACCAGACAAGCTTGCACCCATGTTTTCAAGTCTGCTCTGCGACAGTATCGGTATAACTTGAGGAAAACTCACTTTGAAGGCAAGGCTAACAGTGAACTTTCCCAAACATCTCCAGTGGAAAATATATCAGATGAAGACTAGAGGGGCCTTGTTAAATACTGGTCTGATCCGAAGTATCAGGTACATTATATATATGTGATCAGATCACATGTTGAAGTCCTATTTATGCATGTGCCACACAAATCTATCTTCTTGTAGGTGAACTGTTCAAAGAACAAGGCCAACCGTACGAAAGTGAAATTCCAACAGACGACAGGATCTCGTAGCTATATTGCACACTGCGAGGCTCTTGTAGTTAGCTGCCGTTTCACTCTTTTCGCTGTACCATATTATCAGATCTATATTGACTTGTTCGAAATGCAGAGGAAAGCCCGCAAGGACCAAAAAGTACCTGAACCAAATTCTGTGGAAACCTTCAAGGACTGTCACAGTGATAACCCACAAGTATAGGGGATCGCAACCGTTTTCGATAAGTAAGAGTGTCGAACCCAACGAGGAGCTAAAGGTAGAATAAATATCCCCTCGAGTTCTATCGACCATCGATACAACTCTACGCATGCTTGACGTTCGCTTTACCCAGAACAAGTATGAAACTAGAATTACTTTGTAGGTGTTGTTGGATAGGTTTGCAAGATAATAAAGAGTACATAAATAAAAAGTAGGGGCTGTTTAGATAAAGAAACAATAAAGTAAATATAGCGAGTGTGGAAAAGTGGTGGTAGGAGTTGCGAAATTTCCCCTAAGCAATTGACTACTTTACTAGACCGATAACAAGTATTATGTGGGAGAGGCCACTGCTAGCATGTCATCCCTGACTTAGAATTCTATGCACTTATGATTGGAACTATTAGCAAGCATCCGCAACTACTAATGTTCATTAAGGTAAAACCCAACCATAGCATTAAGATATATTGGTCCCCCTTCAATCCCGTATGCATCAATTTCTATGCTAGGTTGAAGCTTCTGTCACTCTTGCCCTCAAATACATAGTCCTATCAACATACAACTAACCCTAGGGTGTGATCCACGCGCGCACTCATATGATGGACACCAAAGGATAGCAACATGACCACAAGCAAATTAAATCAATCATAGCAATTCATCAACCACCGACAGGACAACGAAATTCTACTCAGACATCATAAGATGGCAACACATCATTGGATAATAATATGAAGCATAAAGCACCATGTTCAAGTAGAGGGTACAGCGGGTTGCGGGAGAGTGGACCATTGTAGATAGAGGGGGGGATGGTGATGGAGATGTTGGTGAAGATGGCGAAGGTGTTGGTGTAGATCGCGGTGATGATGATGGCCCCCGGTGGCACTCCGGTGCCACCGGAAGCGAGGGGGAGAGCCCCCCTCCTTCTTCTTCTTCCTTGACCTCCTCCCTAGATGGGAGAAGGGTTTCCCCTCTGGTCCATGGTCTCCATGGAATGGGAGGGGCGAGAGACCCTCCGAGATTGGATTTGTCTCTCTGTCTCTCTCTCTGTTTCTGTGTTCCCAGATTCTTCCCTTTCATCATTTCTTATATTCCCGGAGATCCATAAGTCCGATTGGGCTGAAATTTTAACACAATCTCTATCCGGATATTAGCTTTCTTGCGGCGAAAGAAGGGAACCAACCGCCTTACGGGGTGGCCACGAGGGTCAGGGGCGCGCCCCCCTGCCTCGTGGCCCCCTCGGGCATCGTCTCGCATGGATCTTTCTTCCCAAAAATCAAATATATTCCAAAAAAATCTCCATCAGTTTTTATCCAGTTTGGAATCCGTTTGATATGGATATTCTGCGAAACAAAAAAACATGCAACAAACAGGAACTGGCACTGGGCATTGGATCAATATGTCAGTCCCAAAAATAGTATAAAAAGTTGCCAAAAGTATATGAAAGTTGTAGAATATTGGCATGGAACAATCAAAAATTATAGATACGATGGAGACGTATCAGCATCCCCAAGCTTAATTCTTGCTCATCCTCGAGTAGGTAAATGATAAAAAAGATAATTTTTGATGTGGAATGCTACCTAGCATAATCTGGATCTTGTAATCTAATCATGGCATGATATTAAGACATGAGTGATTCAAAGCAATAGTCTATCATTTGACATAAAAACAATAATACTTCAAGCCTACTAATAAAGCAGCCATGTCTTTTCAAAATAACATGGCCAAAGAAAGTTATCCCTACAAAATCATATAGTCTGGCTATGCTCCATCTTCTTCACACAAAATATTCACATCATGCACAACCCCGATGACAAGCCAAGCAATTTTTTCGTACTTTTGACGTTCTCAAACCTTTTCAACTTTCACGCAATACATGAGCATGAGCCATGGACATAGCACTATAGGTGGAATAGAATGGTGGTTGTGGATAAGACAAAAAGGAGAAGATAGTCTCACACCAACTAGGCGTATCAATGGGCTATGGAGATGCCCATCAATAGATATCAATGTGAGTGAGTAGGGATTGCCATGCAACGGATGCACTAGAGCTATAAGTATATGAAATCTCAAACTGAAACTAAGTGGGTGTGCATCCAACTTGCTTGCTCATGAAGACCTAGGGCATTTGAGGAAGCCCATCGTTGGAATATACAAGCCAAGTTCTATAATGAAAATTCCCACTAGTATATGAAAGTGATAACTCAAGAGACTCTCTATATGAAGAACATGGTGCTACTTTGAAGCACAAGTGTGGTAAAAGGATAGTAACATTGCCCTTTCTCTCTTTTTCTCTCATTTTTTTGTTTTTTTGTTTTTTCTCTTTTTGGGACTTCTCTTTTTTTGGCCTTTCTCTTTTTTATTATTTTTTATATATTTTTTCGTCCGGAGTCTCATCCCGACTTGTGGGGGAATCATAGTCTCCATCATCCTTTCCTCACTCGGGCAATGCTCTAAGAATGATGATCGTCACACTTCTATTTACTTACAACTCAATATTACAACTCGATATCTAGAACAAAGATATGACTCTATATGAATGCCTCCGGCGGTGTACCGGGATGTGCAATGATCTAGCGTAGCAATGACATCAAAAAACGGACAAGCCATGGAAACATCATGCTAGCTATCTTACGATCATGCAAAGCAATATGACAATGAATGCTCAAGTCATGTATATGATGATGATGGAAGTTGCATGGCAATATATCTCAGAATGGCTATGAAAATGCCATGATAGGTAGGTATGGTGGCTGTTTTGAGGAAGGTATAAGGAGGTTTATGGTACCGGCGAAAGTTGCGCGATACTAGAGAGGCTAGCAATGATGGAAGGGTGAGAGTTCGTATAATCCATGGACTCAACATTAGTCATAAAGAACTCACATACTTATTGCAAAAATCTATTAGTCATCGAAACAAAGTACTATGTGCATGCTCCTAGGGGGATAGATTGGAAGGAAAAGACCATCGCTCGTCCCCGACCGCCACTCATAAGGAAGACAATCAATAAATACCTCATGCTCCAACTTCGTTACATAACGGTTCACCATTAGTGCATGCTACGGGAATCACAAACCTCAACACAAGTATTTCTACAATTCACAACCACCCACTAGCATGACTCTAATATCACCATCTTTATATCGCAAAACTATTGCAAGGAATCAAACATATCATATTCAGTGATCTACAAGTTTTATGTAGGATTTTATGACTAACCATGTGAATGACCAATTCCTGACATCTCTCTAAATAGATATAAGTGAAGCAAGAGAGTTTAATTCTTTCTACAAAAGATATGCCCACGCTCTAACAAATATAAGTGAAGCAAAAGAGCATTCTACAAATGGCGGTTGTATATGTAAAGAGAAACAGGCAATCCAAGCTTCAAATGATATAAGTGAAGCACATGAAGCATTCTATAAAGCCATACTCAAAAGATATAAGTGAAGTGAAATGAGCAATCTATAAATCAACCAAGGACTATCTCATACCAGCATGGTGCATAAAAGAAAAATTAAAACTAAATGCAAAAGACGCTCCAAGATTGCACATATCGCATGAACGAAACGAATCCGAAAACATACCGATACTTGTTGAAGAAAGAGGGGATGCCTTCCGGGGCATCCCCAAGCTTAGACGCTTGAGTATCCTTGAATATTTACTCGGGGTGCCTCGGGCATTCCCAAGCTTGAGCTCTTGCCTCTCTTCCTTCTTCTCACATCGAGACCTCCTCGATCATCGAACACTTCATCCACACAAAACTTCAACAAAAAACTCGGTAAGATCTGTTAGTATAATAAAGCAAATCACTACTCTAAGTAATGTTGCAAACCAATTTATATTTTGTTTTTTCATTGTGTATACTATAGTATAACTTTTTCATGGCTTAATCCACTAATATAAATTGATAGTTTCATCAAAACAAGCAAACTATGCATCAAAAACAGAATCTGTCTAAAACAGAACAGTCTGTAATAATCTGAACATTCACCATACTTCTGATACTTGAAAAATTATACCAAAATTAGTAAAAATAAACAATTTGTATAGGAAGACAGTGAAAAAAGAATCAGAACCGTTTGACGTTCCAGCTAAAAATGTAAAATCACGCACTACAGCCAAAGTTTCTGTCCTGCACCGTACAAACCATCAAGCAAATGTAAACATCCTAAAGGCAAACCTTGGCACATTATTTTTATTTCTAAACTTTATAAAAGCACACAACAGAAATAAATGACTCTCTAAAACTTCCGGGTTGTCTCCTTGGCAGCGCTTTCTTTAAAGCCATTAAGCTAGGCATATAATGCTCAAGTAATGGATCCACCCGGATCCCAAGGTATATCAAAGCCAATTTTAATTAACAATGATTTATAATTTAGTGGTGAGCACAAGGTAACATATATCATGCAATTACGAAGTCTAACTCTCTTCCTATGCATCGGCATGTCATAAAAGAACAATTCGTGCACACAAAGTAAAGGCCAATGCATAGTATAAACAGTTTCTTGCAATTTTATCATATTGGAAACATAGAGAGGTGGAGATATAGTTCCTCTCTCATAATAATTGCAAGTAGGAGAAGCAAGCACATGCATATTATATTCATCCGAATCATCATGTGCAACGGTAAAAGGCAACCCGTCAATATAATCCTTAATAAGTGCAAACTTGTCTGATATAGTGTAGTCGGGAGAATTCAAAAAGATAATAGGATTATCATGCGTGGGTGCAATAGCAACAATTTCATGATTAACATAATGAACTATAGCAAGTTCATCTCCATAAGCATAATTCACATTGGCATCTTGGCCACAAGCATAGCAAGCATCATCAAAAAGGGATATTTCAAAAGAATCAACGGGATCATAACAATCATCATAGCAATCATCCTCCGGTAAGCACGAAGGGAAATTAAAGAATGTATGAGTTGAAGAGTTACTCTCATTAGAAGGTGGGCACAGGTAGCTAATCTGCTCTTCCTCCTTTTGTTCTTCACTCTCCTCATCATCTTTTTCATCCAATGAGCTCACAGTTTCATCAATTTCTTCTTCCATAGACTCCTGCAAAATATTAGTCTCTTCTTGGATAGCGGAGTAGTAGTCAATATATGGTTCAACATAGGCATTAGAAGCATAATTATCATAGCAATATTTAAGTATGGAAAAAATTTCAGATTTGTAAAGAGTAGCATCATACTTTTCAATAAAGAAGCAATTTCATAAGCACCCTTAAAAGCAAAAAATTCTTCAATTTGTTGAACATCATAGTAATTATAAACACCCTTAGCATACGAAGATACGATTCCATTATCACTAAACTCACATTGATTGGGAAGGTGTTTCTTAGGGTTTTCAGAACAACAAGTAAAATCATATATTTCACATAAATTACAAGCATAGCATTGCAAATGATGAATTTGATCCAGTAAAGTTTTCCCTTTTTCAGATATTCGGTGTCGCACAAAACAAGCATGCTCATCTAAAGATTTGCCTTCAACTAAGCTAGTTGGGGTTTCAGCACGAGCACATAGGGATCAAAGATGATCCATGTAATAGGCTTCAGCAGTGTGATAGATTTTGAGTGGTTCTTCAACCATTGGTTTAGTAGGTACAACTAATTTTTTTGGTATTTTGCGTTTCCTACCCATAACTAAAGATAGAAAACAACTAAGAACAACAAATAAAAATTACTTAGTGATAAAGCAAACAAGCACACACGAGAATATTCACCCCACGCTATTGCTCCCCTGCAACGGCGCCAGAAAAAGGTCTTGATAACCCACAAGTATAGGGGATCGCAACAGTTTTCGATAAGTAAGAGTGTCGAACCCAACGAGGAGCTAAAGGTAGAATAAATATTCCCTCAAGTTCTATCGACCACCGATACAACTCTATGCACGCTTGACGTTCGCTTTACCTAGAACAAGTATGAAACTAGAAGTACTTTGTAGGTGTTATTGGATAGGTTTGCAAGATAATAAAGAGTATGTAAATAAAAAGTAGGGGCTGTTTAGATAAAAAAAACAATAAAGTAAATATAGCGAGTGTGGAAAAGTGGTGGTAGGAGTTGCAAAATTTCCCCTAAGCAATTGACTACTTTACTAGACCGATAGCAAGTATTATGTGGGAGAGGCCACTGCTAGCATGTCATCCCTGACTTGGAATTCTATGCACTTATGATTGGAACTATTAGCAAGCATCCGCAACTACTAATGTTCATTAAGGTAAAACCTAACCATAGCATTAAGATATATTGGTCCCCCTTCAATCCCGTATGCATCAATTTCTATGCTAGGTTGAAGCTTCTATCACTCTTGCCCTCCAATACATAGTCCTATCAACATACAACTAACCATAGGGTGTGATCCACGCACGCACTCATATGATGGGCACCAAAGGACAGCGACATAACCACAAGCAAATTAAATCCATCATAGCAATTCATCAACCACCAACAGGACAACGAAAATCTACTCAGACATCACAAGATGACAACACATCATTGGATAATAATATGAAGCATAAAGCACCATGTTCAAGTAGAGGTTACAGCGGGTTGCGGGAGAGTGGACCGTTGTAGATAGAGGGGGGAAGGTAATGGAGATGTTGGTGAAGATGGCAGAGATGTTGGTGTAGATCGCGGTGATGATGATGGCCCCGGGTGGCACTCCGGTGCCACCGGAAGCGAGGGGGGGAGAGCCCCCCTCCTTCTTCTTCTTCCTTGACCTCCTCCCTAGATGGGAGAAGGGTTTCCCCTCTGGTCCATGGTCTCCATGGCACGGGAGGGGCGAGAGCCCCTCCGAGATTGGATTTGTCTCTCTGTCTCTCTCTGTTTCTGCGTTCCCAGATTCTTCCCTTTCACCGTTTCTTATATTCCCGGAGATCCGTAACTCCGATAGGGCTGAAATTTTAACACGATCTCTATCCAGATATTAGCTTTCTTGCGGAGAAAGAAGGGCACCAACCGCCTTACGGGGTGGCCACGAGGTTCAGGGGCGTGCCTACCCCCTTGGGGCGCGCCCCCCTGTCTCGTGGCCCCCTCGAGCATCGTCTCGCGTGGATTTTTCTTCCCAAAAATCAAATATATTCCAAAAAAAATCTTCATTGGTTTTTATCCCGTTTGAACTCCGTTTGATATGGATATTCTGCGAAACAAAAAACATGCAACAAACAGGAACTGGCACCGGGCACTGGATCAATATGTTAGTCCCAAAAATAGTATAAAAAGTTGCCAAAAGTATATGAAAGTTGTAGAATATTGGCATGGAACAATCAAAAATTATAGATATGATGGAGACGTATCACACACCATCAAGAAGGGCATGACTACACCAGTCGAAGCCGCTGTTGTAAGTCCTTAATCATCATGCCTTTTAACTACTACTTACTCTTACTTGTGCCTTGAACTGCATGGTTTGCAGCCAATGTCTATTACTCTTTTCAATTTTATACACAATTGTTTTAGCGTATCATTGCACCTTACAAGGTTTAAAAGAGAGGAGTCATGTTCCTTTGATCTTGACCCGTAATCTAGTTCCGTGTTGTACTTGCCCACACAACGTTACAATTGCATGTTTGTCTATTCTCAGTTGTTTTGTGATATGAGTGATGGCATACTATTCTTACCGTATTATAAACTTCATCTCTTTATCCTTAGCCCTCAATAGAATGTGAAGAAATAGACAATACATTAGCGATGGTACATGGTCATATGTTTGGAACCTGGTTTTATTATGTACTTTGCAATAAAATACAACTAATATTTTACATGGGTTCACCAGAATAAGTTCTGTATATAGACCAAAGCTATTTTGTTTGGTTTTGCTGCCTCCTTAATATCTTCTGTTCTCGTACTACTAATGTAAAACCTCAACTTTTTAGCGAGCTATGGAAAAAATGGTGGAACCGCCACCTTCTGAAGGTGGCGAGGCAGCTATAACCGCAATGTCAGCTCTTGCTGCAGTAGGTCAGTACATGTCCACTAACAGTGCCAAAAGCACGTTCCTACGTAATACTGGGTTGGTTGTTAAGGCAACATCGTCCAAACTGCCTCATGATCAAGATATGCAAGCTCAAAGCAATGTTGTATCTGCGCTCCAGACACAAGTCCATTCCCTAACAGAGACCCTTCGTGAAACAAGGAGAAACATTGCTCAATGTCGTCAAGATATGCATGGTTTTGAAACCAGACTATCAGACATTTTCTATGTTGTTCAGGAGCCTAGGGGAAATGAAGGCGAGGGTTATGGTGCTCCATCGGACAATACAGCATGAAAACGTAACAGTCAGGTCAAATGAACTGAGCTTCTGAACTTCTGGTGGTGCATTTATCTGCTAGACTATTAAGTTTTATGCCAACCTTCCTTTTGTTATATAGTTGTAATTTGTTTTGGTGCGATACAAAATTTATTCTTAACGTGCAGCCACCGGCTGAAGAAAACAGCAAGCCATTTTTGTATAGTGTAGGGTGTTCCCTATATTTGCAGTGGTGGCGATCTTTGATGCCGAGTGGATGTAATATGTGCAATAGCCTTAATAGCCTAGCGTTAGTTTCGGCCTTATTTATTTCCTAGTCTTCTTTTTCCCTGGTTTGCTAGTGGCCGCAACTACCATGGGCCATATACGGGTCGTAGGATCCATGGGTCTCCTACGGGCCGTCGATAAATCGACATGTAATCGGTGGGCCTCGGGCCGTTGGATAAATGGGTCTACATGGGTCGTAATCGGGTGTAATTGGTATCGGCCCAGCATGGTAACAGGCCATTAACAGGTTGTAGGACAGAAAAGGCTTAATTCTGTCACAGGCATAACGAGTCGTTAATGGGCCAGAATATAGGACAGGCTGGAAACGGCGCAACGGGTTAACAGGCCAGAAACAGGCTGACTCTTGCCATGGGCCGAATTTGGCCCATTAGGGGAACAGGCCAGTAACGAGCCGGAAGTAATCGAGGGCCGAAAAGGAGCCCAAGAACGTATGGGCCGTCAATAGGCCGAAAGCTAACACGGACTGGAAACGGCCATGTAAATCACGGGCCGTTAACGGGTATAAAGAAAATTACTGTTCATTATGGGCTAGAGTCACCGTGGGCCTGTAAAGGGCCGAAAGATACGAAGGCCTCATATGAGCCGAAAGACGTCATGGGCCATACATGGGCCGAAACTGAAATGGGCTGGTGTTATATTCGACGGCCCACATGACGTTGTTGGGCCGATTTCCTTTAGGGCCTAACGGGTCGTGAGTTAACGGGCCGTAAAATGGGCTATTTGCGAAGAGACCGTTAACAGGATTTTCATGGGCCAGCCCGTTAACTTTTGACCAAGTCAAACGGGCCGGCTTTGTAAGCTAAATGGGCCAGTGGTGGGCCGTGGCACGTGTCGACATATCATAGGCGCCTATTTGACCCACTGACGAGCTGACACGTGTTTCGTCCGGCCAATAAGAATTTTACACATGGAAATTTCCCATTGGTCGGGGCTGTTAATGGGTTATCGGATCCAAAACCCGACCCGATAGCTTAACGGTGTTCCGTTACGGTGGATGCCACGTGTCGGTCACCCTTGACGAAAGCACTTCTCTGACGCGCGATTTATCGTCATGGAAGTGGACACTTCCGTGATGATAATTTTGGTAATGTCATGGAACACTTCTACAACAGCACAGCTATGACTATCTTGATTCCGTCATAAAATCGTCATGGATGTACATGCATGACAAAAAAACGTGACCTACTGTGACAAACACATATCATCACGGAAGTGTATTTTTTTGTAGTGCTTCCTAGTTGCGATGGCCCTACGACTAAGTCCTTTCGCAAGGACATCTGCCGTGACAATTCCACGACACCTCGCCGTTCAGGTCCGCACCAAGCTCCGACGACCTCGCGACCTTTACATCCGGGCACTCATCCCCGACTTCCCGGCTTCCGCTGTGTCCCCTGGCTACCTCTGTCTGCATCGAGTAGCAGCAGCTCGCCGCTCAGCGCCATGGCCCCAGCGCCCTCAAGCTCCTGCGCCACCTTGCCTCGGTCGTCCGACCCCAAGCCACCACCTCGCACCACGGTCTTCATCTGCCAAGGATGCCAAGACCCTTTTGTGGATGCGTCAAGTACCCCTGCCGCGTCTACGAAACCGCCAAGAACGCATACTGCGACTACCGGTGTTTTCGAAGACCGCCAAGTATCGCTTTCTCAGACGCTCGAACGACTATCACACCGGAACGCCAAGTACATGGATACGCCGAGTTCCCCTTCGACCGTGTACAACTGCTCAAGCTAAAGACTGCGTGTACCTCTACCGTTGCCAAGTACCTCTTGGATCCGACAAGTACCCTGATGATATGTGTACCACTACGCCCGAAGACCTTGGATGCACCAAGTTCCACTATGATATGTACCACTACCATCATCGAAGACCCGTGTAACGCAAGCGTCAAGTTCCTCTACCGATGACTCGAATGGCTACGAAACGTGTACCACTACCGTCGACCCGCGAAGACCCCGTGGACGCCAAGTCCCGTGTCGTTACCCCGAACATCTTCGAACATGAACGACTACTTTCACTACGAACGTCCCGAGAACGTCTACTTCCTCTACTTCGCACCGAACCCGAACCGTCCTCGTTTGGACACTTCGAAGGTATAATCACCGAGACGATGACCCGCGGAAGGAATGCATGTTGTGTGATATATGAGTTGCACCCTATGTTTGCACCGTGTCCGAGTTGTCACTTGCTCGGTCCTCCTCGTTTGCCGCTAACCCATGGGGACCCGGTTATCAGGATCACCCCACCATCTTTTGCACGCTCCCGCCACACTTCCTTTGCATCGGTATCTCCATGAGCTACCAGAACCGATATGTTGCCGTGGCATCATTTTCGGATTCGTTGCCGTGGCACCCTTTTTCCTTCCGCCACAATGACAAATGCTTCATAACATGCTCATGTCAATATTTTCTTAAAGTTGCATCCAACTTGCATATATCATCCGCATCATGATAACAACATTTAAAATGGTTATTGCATTAAATTTCTAAATGCATATGGGGATTTCCCGGAATTGTTGTTTGGCGTTCCGGCCTCATTTAAACTTGCCTAAATAGATAATTTCTTTATTCTTCTCCTCTTAGCATGTTAACCAACATTTAATATTGTTGAGTACCTAACCGGGAGTGAACAAAATAATCGGATGTAGTGTTTCGTCAACATGCATCTTGTTACATGTTGAGCTCCACTTAACTTGTAATTTTGTTTGTGCACTTTGCCATGCCATGCATATTTAAACTGGACATGCATCATCCTTAGTTGTGCATCATGCCATGTTTATGCTTGTGTGTTTACCATGTTGTTTGCTTCTTTCCGGTGTTGCTTCTTCGTGTTAGTTCCAGTAACGTTGCGGTTGTGAGGATCCGTTCGACTACGTATGTTTGTCTTCTTCATGGACTCGTTCTTCTTCCTTGCGGGATCTTAGGCAAGAGGACCATACCCTCGAAATCACTTCTATCTTTGCTTGCTAGTTGTTCGTTCTATCGCTATGCCGCGCTACCTACCACTTGTTTATCATGCCTCCCTTATTGCCATGTCAAGCCTCTAACCCACCTTTCCTAGCAAACCATTGTTTGGCTATGTTACCGCTTTTGCTCAGCCCCTCTTATAGTGTTGTTAGTTGCAGGTGAAGCTGAAGTTTGTTCCATGTTGGAACATGGATATGTTCGGATATCACAATATCTCTTATTTAATTAATGCATCTATATACTTGGTAAAGGGTGGAAGGCTCGGCCTTATGACTGGTGTTTTCTTCCGCTCTTGCCGCCCTAGTTTCCGTCATACCGGTGTTATGTTCCTTGATTTTGCGTTCCTTACGTGGTTGGGTGTTATGGGAACCCCTTAATAGTTTGCTTTGAATAAAACTCCTCCAACAAGGCCCAACCTTGGATTTAAATTTTCCTAACAACCTATAACCTTCCCTCCGGTTTTCGCGAGCCCGAGGGTCATCTTTATTTTAAACCCCCCGGGCTAGTGCTCCTTTGAGTGTTGGTCTGAACCGAGCCGCCTGCGGGGCCACCTCGGGGAAACTCGAGGGTTGGTTTTACTCGTAGACTTTATCATCCGGTGTTGCCCTGAGAACGAGATACGTGCGACTCCTATCGGGATTTGTTGGCACATCGGGTGGCTTTGCTGGTCTTGTTTTACCATTGTTGAAATGTCTTGTAACCAGGATTCCAAGACTGATCGGGTCTTCCCGGGAGAAGGAATATCCTTCATTGACCGTGAGAGCTTGTGATGGGCTAAGTTGGGACACCCCTGCAGGGTTTGAACATTCGAAAGTCGTGCCCGCGGTTATGTGGCAGATGGGAATTTTAATGTCCGGTTGTAGAGAACTTGACACTTGACTTAATTAAAATGCATCAACCGCGTGTGTAGCGGTGATGGTCTCTTTTCGGCGTAGTCCGAGAAGTGAACACGGTTCTTGTGTTATTCTTGAACGTAAGTAGTTTCAGGACCACTTCTTGATCATTTCTAGTTCACAACCGTTGCGGTGCTTCTCTTCTCGCTCTTATTTGCATATGTAAGCCACCATATATGCTTAGTGTTTGCTGCAGCTCCACCTCTTTACCTTACCCTACCTATAAGCTTAAATAGTCTTGATCTCGCGGGTTTGAGATTGCTGAGTCCTCATGACTCACAGATACTTCCAAACAGTTGCAGGTGCCGATGATACCAGTGCAGGTGACACAACCGAGCTCAAGTGGGAGCTCGATGAAGATCTTGGTCGTTGTTTTGTTTCGTTTCCTGTTGTTCAGTAGTGGAGCCCAGTTGGGTCGATCGGGGATCTAGCATTTCGGGTTGTCTTCTTTTATTTTGGTTCCGTAGTCGGACGTTGTTTGTAATTTGGATGATGTATGTTTAACTTGTATTTGTGTGAAGTGTCTATTGTAAGCCAACTCTTTATCCCTTTCTTATTCAGTACATGGGATGTGTGAAGATTACCCCTCTTGCGACAGGCCTACCATGCGACTATGCCTCTAAGGCATGCCCCGACATGTGGGAGATATAGCCACACTGTGGGTGTTACAAGTTGGTATCAGATCCATCCCCGACTTAGGAGCCCCCTACTTGATCGAATCGCTGACGTAGTTGAGTCTAGAACAAAATGTTTTGAGTTTTAGGATTATATATATCGGAGAGTAGGATTCTTTTTACTCCTCAGTCCCTTCGTCGCTCTGGTGAGGCCTCCTGACATAAAAGTTTTGACTCTCCTCTCCTCAAATTTCACGAATTTTTTTAGGATCACGCGGGTATCTTGGAATCGTTCCGATAGTTTTGTGACGAGAACATTTTTCTTGGTGCCTCCTGACATTTGGTTGTGGCAGTGTCCCGGGGAGTTGAGCTCTGAGGTGTTGTCGTCACCATTTTATCGTTGCAGTTCTGGAACACCTGAGTTCGCCGACATCGAAAATCTCTTTTATGCAGTTGTTGGTGAGATAACCTCGATGCCACCCAGTACTGGGGCGGGAGTTCGGGAGTATTGCCATAACTCGTATAATGGATGCTTTTCGAAGGTTGAGGTAAACAATTTCCGAATGTTTCTTGGTTATGTGTTGAAGGATGGATATAGCTGGATGTAGGAATTGTTAGTTTGGGTGAGATATTATGCTTCCCCTGTATCCCCAACACCTGATTGCATAACCATAAAGTTTCGGGAGTTTATAAGTGGGAATTCAAGTATCTCGTAGGATATCTTTCAGACAGACACATGATACGATATGGGGTCTATCATATGTTTGTTTCTAGCTTATTCTGCAAGCCAAATCCTTTGTTTTGTTTTGGTTTGTGGTATTCGAGTTGCTTCAATGTCAAGTGTTGATTCCATACCTTTCCTAAACGGTGTTCTCATATTCCTATGTGAATATTAATCCTTCATGATAATCGAGATTGTCATGTCAATCCTTTTCAACCGGCGTGTTTCTCTTCAAGTGGATCCGATCATTTCAACATCTGCAAGATCACCTCTTGGTTTTTCCCAATGTGGTTCGTTTCATCTTCCCAAGTTGCCTTTGTTTTCCCGCCCTCCCACCCTTTTTCCTTCAAGGACTTGGATTTCTTAACCAAGTATCCATCTTATTGATGTGAAGTCTCTTCATTCTTTTCTTCTATGTTCTTATCCGGTGATTCTCAGGAAGATACTAACGGAGCTTCAAGTTAATCATTCTTCGTTCTTTTTCTTCTCTGGTGGATTCAATTCAAGCCTTGTCGATCATAGCTTTTCCTCATTTCAAATGTTTTTTTCTGATGCCAGTGCACCTCTTAATCATCCACTTCTCGCTATTCACCTGTTCCGGAGTGCTGAAGATATCTTAGAAGATTCATGTTTCCATTCTTGAACCGTTCAAGCTATCTCGATGTTGTTATATCTATTTAGCCATTTAATTCAACCGGTGCAATCTCTCTTCAAACCATTTCAACGGTGTATCTTTTGAGTGGGCCCTAACCCACAGGTCTTTTCCCAGGATCTTACCTGACTCTTCTAATTTTTCTGGAGTTATCCTCAAATTCTTTTCCAAGTTTGACGTAAGAATGGATTGTCATCAGTCATATGTCTTTCTTCAAGATCTTTCAAATTCTTTTCATCGTTGGATCTACCTCTTTGCTTTTGATTCTCCCGGAGTGTCTACACAAATTCACGGTGGTGTTTATCATCGTCATTCTCGGATTTTGAAGATCAAAGAGGAGTTCCTCTTAAATCCTTACTCGTTCTGCCAAAGATTCATGGTTCTAGCATGATGCCATCCTCTCATAATTTTTTTCGATTGTGAGAATTCTTTTCAACCACTCAGAGCAATACAAGAGTCTTTTCAGTTTGATTCTCCGGAGCCCATCATCTCAGAATTATTTATTCTCAGCATTCATCTCTGTTTCCCCAATCTTACCGGAGCGTCATTCAAATATTCTCTAATCAGCTCGTGATCTATTCGTTCTCATGTATCTAAATTCTCTCAAGTATCTTCATTCATTTTCCAATTCTTCCTCGTGATGTGTTCGTTCTTTTAATCCTTACGGTGGTTCGTCCAACATTTCTTTTCCGTTGTTATCGTATCAATGCATTCGTGCTTTCCAAATCCTACTGGTGGTTCGTTGAAGTCCTTCTCAAGTTTACATTATATCTTTCTTAATCCTTTCTACGAGAATAAGTAGTATGCCAAATCCGCTTCATGTAATCATTTTAAATTGATGAAGGTTACTGTCGGTGTCAAAACTGGCGGATCTCGGGTAGGGGGTCCCGAACTGTGCGTCTAGGCGGATGGTAACAGGAGGCAGGGGACAATGTTTTACCCAGGTTCGGGCCCTCTTGATGGAGGTAAAACCCTACGTCTTGCTTGATTAATATTGATGATATGGGTAGTACAAGAGTAGATCTACCACGAGATCAAAGAGGCTAAACCCTAGAAGCTAGCCTATGGTATGATTATTGTATATATATCGACTAGCCTGGCCTCGGTTTATATAATGCACCAGAGGCCTATGATAACAAGAGTCCTAGCAGAATACGCCGGTGGGGAGAAGTCCTTGTCTTGATCGCCAAGTCTTGTGGAATCTTTCTTGTATGCGGCAGCTGTCCGAACTGGCCCATGAGTATGCGGCCATGAGGGTCCTCGGCCCAATCCAACTGATCGGGAGACGATGTGATGAGTACCCCTAGTCCGGGACACTGTCAGTAGCCCCTTGAACCGGTCTTCAAGTTGGGGACGCTCCTCGATTCTTCCGAACTATTCTTCATCTTCGGTTGTCGGTCTTGAAAACTGGGTCAACAAATCTTCTCATCTTCGATCTTGAGGATCACCGAAATGCATTCGGCGAGTTTACACATCGGGTATCCGAGGAGCCCCTTTAAGTTTCTGGCCTTTATCAATGCCTTGTTATTTTTATGCCACACCTCGGGTTTGAAGTTGTTCCCGGGCGGCAGCGTCCTCTTGCGTCCAAGCTCCAACGCTGGACTGCATTCGAGGTATCTTTTGCAGCCGAGCACCAACGCCGGACCGCTTTCCGAGCTCCAACGCCGGAATGCATCCGAGCTCCAAGGCTAGACTATGTCCAAGCTCCAACGCCGGACTATGTCCAAGCTCCAATGCCGGACTATCATAAATCACCTTGGTTCAAAAAGGTTGAAGGAGTTTAGCCGAGCTTAATGCCGGAAATGCCCTCTATGGAGCCAGCCGCTAGCGCCCGAGCTTTATGCCGGACTGCTTCCGAGGTGGTGCAACCACCCCGACTGTGGGCCGATTTTTTGTCAATATTTTTTATTGGTGCAATTTATTCTCTGCCGAGATATATAGCCAGTAGCCCTCAAGGTGTGTATCAGTTTAACACCCGAGATGCACCTGAAGGATGACATAAGACCGCTAATCCCAGTAGCCGCTGAGACTCAGGTTGATTTGTAAAATCGGCCTGAGGATCAAGTCCTAGCTCGGCAGGATACTTCGGGACACAAAAAGCGGCATGCTCAGTCCTCGAGACTCAGGTTGGGTGTGGCCGACCAACTTGAGGATCATAATCTCCTCGGAAACTGTATTGCACTTAAAATTTTCTGCATTGGATAGGCAATGCAGTAGCCCCTGAGACACTGGTTGGGTGGCAACACCAGATCAGGGGATCGATGTGCCCGTAATATTTGTAAATAATAAGCTCGAAGCCCAATAGCCCCCGAGCCTTAATGCGGGCACGGGTGGCCGAATTAAGGATCAATATCCATAGTAAAATCATAAATTATGTGTAATGACTCTATGTATCCAAGTACTTTACGTCATTAATGCTCAGATTCGCATTTTACAAAACTTTATTGACCGACCATCGGCTTCCACCTCCTCGGGCAGTAGCCGAGGAGTGTTTGTCCTACTTTATAAAGCCTTTATGAGGGCAAAGATTTATGACAAACAAGGCAATCTGGCCATACGGTTTTATAAACAAAGGTACGCAGAGAGATATGTTATATTACTGTTTAACATAAGAAATGTCTTCCAAATAAAATAGTCCCACTATCAGTTCCTTTCTTTGGGTTGTCATGCTAAGCATGATCATGAAACCTCAGCTCTAATGTAAGAGAAAAATATCGAGGATTTAGTTTGGGAGGCCAATTAATAGCCCTTGGTAGTGTTCGGCGATAGTCAAGGTCAAGCCGTAAACACTTCGGCCATTGTTATGAGTGGCCCGTCATTTTAACACAGTCATCAGATCGCTGACCAGTTTACGTTTATTGTGACAGTCAGTTTTTGGCTTTCTCCACTGAGGCGCTTAACTGTGTGAGCTGGAAGCACAATCGCAGTGGTTCTCCCTTTGCACGCCGAGCCGAACAAAGCAGAACGTAGGAAGCAAGTGCAGGAGCCGGGCAACCCAACTATTGACCGAAGACACAATTCGAAACTGATGCATATATAGCAATATCCGAGAATATTTTTGCCAAATCTATAAAGGTGCCTGGCATTGCACTGCGAGACTTGTGTTGAAAACACACAAATAGTTTAAAAGTGCCATGAGCTTGGAAAACCAAAAAACGTCAGTAAAAACTTGACGTCCGAACAAGATCAAGTGTTCGGTGCCAATCCGAAAATTGGTCTTAGAAAAAAAGAGTGCTTCTGTCGTGCTTTAACATTACACATCCGATCTCAAGACTTCAAGCGGGTCAGCCTACGGCTCCAGCCTCCTATCCTAAAGGTGGAGTGCTTCTCGTTAGACCAGTTTAGCGAACTAAACTCGAGCGGTCACTAGAGAGAAAATGGGTTATCTGGCTATTGACCACACACTCACGTCGAAAAAGGAGCGATAGAAAAAGACTTTGCAATGACCAAGAAGAAAACACATTTACTATAATTAGCTCATATAAATTTTAAGAGCCCCCAAGTGACTTGGGTAAAAGTTTTTATGTATAATGATTGTATGTACCGAAGTACTTATATCATATCTTTGTTCAACCAAACTTTAAACGCGTCTTAACCAACCGTCGGCTTCTCCCTCTTCAGTCAAGGATCGAAAAGTGTTATGTACTCCACCTGTCGAGAATATCGACAGTGTTTCCGATAACCAGGCAACCGGGCCATAAGGCTGTAACAGACAAAGCGCGCTCAGGGAACTTATGCTATATTACAGACGAAGTGTAAGAAGCATCTTCGAAGAAAATAGTACCCCCACCGATACCTTTCTTCGGTGCTCATTATTACTATGAGACTTGTGCAATAGATTTTTTGTACTCATGAGTTCCGTTGTGTGCCGACCATGATTGAAAACAATAAGAGCGCTAACTTTCGGCTTCACCCAGTCTGAGGTCAGAGCTCGGAGGACCCGGTCGTGACAATCGCAGAAGTGCTCCCTTTACTCCCTAGCCGAACAATCGGGAACATAGGGGTAAGCACAGGATCCAGGCAACTCAGCTTGCAAATCGCTTAAGTCAATATGGTGCATATTGTGGCGTAATACACGAACAAGGAACGAAGCCGTACAAGTATAATCATATGCAAGAGGAAAATCTCCATCAAGGGAGCCCCCAAGTAAACGGGGTAATTGAATTTGTGTGTCACAAACAAAGTTTGGATAAGGAAATCTTTTACAAGCAACTTTTTTCCAAAAAAGTATAATGCTTGGTCGAACCGAACACAAGTTAAAAATTAAAACTTTGAGCATGAAAGCGACTTAGCTGGTTAATGTGTTCGGCATTGATGACGCGGTCCGAGCTTGATGCGGGACAAGGTTCCATCTCCCAAGCCGGTCCCGAGGTGGCGGAGCAGAGAGCTCGAGACGCCGAAGTGGTGACATAGCAAGGTCAATGCAGACCGGCAGAGTGATGTCGAAGTCCCCGGATCATTTTCATGTGCACAAAAAATAGTGCAAACCGGAGATAATAGTAATAATGATAATTAAAAAATCGTTGCATAATAAATATTTTATGCAAAGTGAGTAATAAAATAAATATGGCCTGGCGCCGAAGTCAATGTCGATGCAGGGCGTCGGCGTGATGCGGTAAAGGTGTGGCAAAGCCTGAATTCACAGGTCGATCCGAGTTCCGGATGCGGCGTTCGCCGGACTATGTACGGAAACTGACCGAACCACCATGCGACCGTTGTTAATGCGGCCATCATTTGATAGACCTGTGCACATATGATGGACAAACAAGAGTAATAGTTCCTTGGGAAAAATAAACTCAAACAAGCAAAAAATACTAGGATTAATAGCACCTGGTTTATTTGTCGTAGCAATCCGAAAAAAGGTGATTCCCAAAATTGGGACTCGATCCGCGAACCCATTGCCTGATGGGCGATAAAGCGACGGCACGGTGATGCTGGCAAAGGTCGGCTCGCCGAGGCAAAGCCCTCGGTCCAGTTAACGTGACGGAGCTGCTCGGCTAGTGACGCCGAAGTCTCCGGATTTTAGGTTGATGAAGATATGGCGAAGCCCCCGGTCCAGCCGAGATGTCGAAGCCTCGATGTCAGCCAATGAGTCGAAGTAGGTCGGCGTGATGGACATCGGCTTGAAGAAGCAACAGTGCGGCCCTGCCGATGTAGGTCGTGACGTGGTCGATGCCGGCTTGATGAAGTGACCGTGCGGCGATGCCGGTATGCCTGCTCCGTGTAATCCATGGGGCGGTGATGTTGGTGATGATTTATCCTTCGCGATGCCGGACTCTTGTTCGGCTTGTCGAGATGATGATCCGAAGAAGTCGAGATCGGCTCAACAAAGTGACGACGCGTCTAGCGCAGGTTGGCAGCCGTGGAGCAATATTGCCGAATTGGTTTGACACCAGCATGATGTTGAAGATTATGTTCAAAAGATTTTAAAGTCAGTGGGATGTGTTCGGGAACAAAACACAACACCCCATACAAAACTTCCTTCAAAAAGGATGTCCGAAATCCCGTTCATAAAAAAGATGAACTCGGGTCGGATTCGTTTTCGTGCAGAAATCAGATCCGAAGAGTGATGCACTAATCGGGAGGTTCCCGGAGTTTGGACGGTCGGATCGAGATAAATTTGGAGGGGTGGTAGATATGGGAATTCCGCAGTAGATGAACGGTTGGATCTTCCAAAGGACATCTGAGCTAGGCTTTGGAGACCACGCCCTAAACTCGTCCAGATTCCCGTCCAGATTTGACAAGGCTCCGGTATATCGTAGATTGTCGGAGATTCCTCCATCGGAACTCGACGAAATTTTCCAGGGTTGTTGTAGACTCAATTCCACACAATTCCACCGAAGCAATCGTTAAAGAGACACTTGAGGAGGCGGTGGCGGCGGACACAAGTTTGTTGTCCAGAAAAACAACACGGTTGCCCGAGGGCAATGTTGACGTTGAGCCCCCGGGCTCCCTGGATGATTCCTCCATGATGTTGATAGAGATCGGAGTTGATGTTTATAAAGGCCCTCATCCGAACATGACGATCGGAGGTAGGGCGCAATCCTTGGTCGAACCAAGGTGACCAGTCGAGCTGGTGACGAAGATGCCGAAGTCGTAGTTAATCTGCAGGCGAGCCATCAACCTTTTGTCGGACACACAGCGGAACTCTCAATGAAAGCACCAATGTCGGTGTCAAAACCGGCGGATCTCGGGTAGGAGGTCCCGAACTGTGCGTCTAGGCGGATGGTAACAGGAGGCAGGGGACACGATGTTTTACCCAGGTTCGGGCCCTCTTGATGGAGATAAAACCCTACGTCCTGCTTGATTAATATTGATGATATGGGTAGTACAAGAGTAGATCTACCACGAGATCAGAGAGCCTAAACCCTAGAAGCTAGCCTATGGTATGATTGTTGTATATATATCGACTAGCCTGGCCTCGGTTTATATAATGCACCAGAGGCCTAGGATAACAAGAGTCCTAGCCGAATACGCCGGTGGGGAGAAGTCCTTGTCTTGATCGCCAAGTCTTGTGGAATCTTCCTTGTATGCGGCAGCTGTCCAAACTAGCCCATGAGTATGCAGCCATGGGGGTCATCGGCCCAATCCAACTGATTGGGAGACGATGTGATGAGTACCCCCTAGTCCAGGACACTGTCAGTTACACATAACGTAATTCTTATTATTGTTTCATCCAAGTGATCTAATTTCTTGTTTCCAGAGTTGTTCATCATACCGCATTCTCGGTTCGAGATGCTTCATCTTTTCTTTTCCGGAGTTTCAAGTTTTTCTCTTTATCTCGTCGCGAAGCTCCATCTAAATCATTGCAAGTCTTCACCTCGTGTTTTCAACTTATCTTTCTTTTCGTTATCCTTTTATTACCGGAGTTCTTCATGGAGGCTCTACATGATGGTTCACCAAGGATTTAATTCCTTCTCGAAGTGTTCATCGAGTTTCTTTTAAGAGGAGCTCAAGTATTCTTCATCTTGCATTTCGAAGTGCAATTCTTTCATATCTCATCTTTTGAGGTGATGTTATGTCATTCTTGACAATTTCTTTCATGTTTCATGATTCACAAGTTCTTAAGAATGAGATATTTTAAACTCATCGTTTTCAATTCGTTCATGAGATCCTTTGCAACCCATCAATCTCTTCATTGGAGTTATCTTGCGTTATATTTCACCTAAATCCTTCCCTAAGGAATGTTGCTATTGTGGTTGACGGTGTCCTGGACTAGGAGGTACTCACCACATCGTCTCCCCGATCAGTTGGATTGGGCGAGGACTCCCATGGCCGTTTACTCATGGGCCAGTTCGGACAACCGAAGACATATATGAGGAAGATTCCACAAGACTTGGTGATCAAGACAAGGACTCCTCTCCACCGACGTATTCGACTAGGACTCTTGTTATCCTAGGCCTCTGGTATGTTATATAAGCCGAGGCCAGGCTAGTCAATAGATGGTTATGATATTATTCATAATACCCTTAGGTTTTAGACCACAACATACGATCTCGAGGTAGATCAACTCTGTACTTGATACTCCATCAATATATACAAGAGCAGGACATAGGGTTTTACCTCCATCAAGAGGGCCCGAACCTAGGTAAACATCGTGTCCCCTGTCTCCTGTTACCCATCGATCCATGATACACAGCTTGGGCCGGTTTTGACACCGACAATGGTGCTTTCATTGAGAGTTTCGTTGTGTGATCGGCAAAGGATCAATGGCTCGCCCGCAGATCAACTGCGACGCTGGCATCTTCGTCGCCGGCTCGACTGGTCACCTCGGTGATATGTCTCCGTCGTATCTACTTTTCCAAACACTTTTTCCCTTGTTTTGGACTCTAACTTGTATGATTTGAATGGAACTAACCCGGACTGATGCTGTTTTCAGCAGAATTGCCATGACATTGTTTTATGTGCAGAAAACAAAAGTTCTCGGAATGACCTGAAACTCCACGGAATACCTTACAATAAATAATAAAAAATCCTCACCAAAGATGAAGACCAGGGGGGCCACACCCTTCCCACGAGGGTGCCCCCCCAAGGGCGCGCCCCCCTACCTCGTGGGCCCCCTGGAGACCCCCCGACTCCAACTCCAACTCTATATAACTGCTTTCGGGGAGAGAAAAATAATAGAGAAAAAATCATCGCGTTTTACGATACAGAGCCGCCGCCAAGCCCTAAAACCTCTCAGGAGGGCTGATCTAGAGTCCGTTCGGGGCTCCGGAGAGGGAGATTCGTCGTCGTCGTCATCATCAACCATCCTCCATCACCAATTTCATGATGCTCACCACCGTGCGTGAGTAGTTCCATCATAGGCTTGCTGGACGGTGATGGGTTGGATGAGATTCACCATGTAATCGAGTTAGTATTGTTAGGGTTTGATCCCTAGTATCCACTATGTTATGAGATTGATGTTGCTATGACTTTGCTATGCTTAATGCTTGTCACTAGGGCCCGAGTGCCATGATTTCAGATCTGAACCTATTATGTTTTCATCAATACATGAGAGTTCTAGATCCTATCTTGCAAGTCTATAGTCACCTACTATGTGTTATGATCCGTTAACCCCGAAGTGACAATAATTGGGATACTTACCGGTGATGACCGTAGTTTGAGGAGTTCATGTATTCAATATGTGCTAATGCTTTGTTCCGGTTCTCTATTAAAAGGAGGCCTTAATATCCCTTAGTTTCCATTAGGACCCCGCTGCCACGGGAGGGTAGGACAAAAGATGTCATGCAAGTTCTTTTCCATAAGCACGTATGACTATATTCGGAATACATGCCTACATTATATTGATGAATTGGAGCTAGTTCTGTGTCACCCTATGTTATGACTATTACATGATGAACCGCATCCGGCATAATTATCCATCATTGATCCAATGCCTATGAGCTTTCCATATACTGGTTTACGCTTATTTACTTTCCTATTGCTATTGTTACAATCACTACAAAATACCAAAAACATTACTTTGCTTTCGTTACTCTTTTGTTACCGTTACCATCGCTATCATATTACTTGCTACTAAACACTTTGCTGCAGATACTAAGTTTCCAGGTGTGGTTGAATTGACAACTCAGCTGCTAATACTTGAGAATATTCTTTGGCTCCCATTGTGTCGAATCAATAAATTTGGGTTGAATACTCTACCCTCGAAAGCTGTTGCGATCTCCTATACTTGTGGGTTATCACTCGGCTCGACCGAGGACCGCGCTCCATCTCCGATCGTCATGTTCGGACGAGGGCCTTCATCAACATCAACTCCGATCTCTATCAAGATCATCGAGGAATCATCCATGGAGCTCGGGGGCTCAATGTCAACATTGCCCTCGGGCGACCGTGTTGTTTTTCCAAACAGCAAACTTGTATCCGCTGCCACCGCCTCCTCGAGCATCGCTTTGATGATTCCTTTGGTGGAATTGTGCGGAATTGAGTCTACAACAACCATGCAAAGTTTCGTGGAGTTTCTATGGAGGAATCTCAGGCAATCTACGATATACGGGAGCCCTATCAAATCTAGACGGAAATCTGGACGAGTTTAGGGCGTGGCCTCCAGCACCTAGCTCGGACGTCCTTTGGAAGATCCGACCATTGATCGGCTGCGGAATTCCTACGTCTACCACCCCTCAAAATTTCAGCTCGATCCGACCATCCAAACTCCGGCAACCTTCCGATTAGTGCATCACTTTTCGGATATGTTTTCTGCGCGAATACGGATCCGACCCAAATTCATGTTTCTTTATGAACGTGGTATCGGACAACCTTCTTAAAAAATTCTTCTAGGGTAATGTGTGTTGTTTTTAAACACGTTCCAATAAAATTTTAAGCCTCCTCTGAGGTAATCTTCACCATCATGCTGATGTCAAACCAGTCCGGCAATATTGCTCCACGGCTGCCGGCCTGCGCTAGACACGTCATCGCTTTTTGAGCTGAGCTCAACATCTTCGGATCATCATCTCGTCGAGCGAACAAGAGTTCGGAATCAGCAAGTAAAAATCATCACCAACATCGCCGCCCCACAGACTACACGAAGCGGGCACACATGCATTGCTGCATGGTCACTTCATCAAGCCGGCATTGACCGCGTCACAAGTTACAACCTGTGTTGGCATAGCTGCATTGTTGCTTCTTCAAGCCGATGTCCATCACGCCGAACTGCTTCAACACCTCGGCTGACATGGCAGCTGCAACATCTCCTTACCGACCTGCTCCATCTCCTCGGCTAGACCGAGGGCTTTGCCATCTCTTCATCAACTTACTTCGGAGACTTCGGCGCCACCAGCCGAACAGCTTCATCACATTAGCTGGACCACGGGCTTTGCCTCGGTGAGCCAACTTTTGCCAGCATCGCCATGCCACCGCTTCATCACCCATCAGGCAATGGGTGTGCTGATCGAGTCCCAATTTTGGGAGTAGCCTTTCTCCAGATTGCTACAACGGATAAAGCAGGTGCAATTAATCCTAGTTTTTTTCTTGCTTGGGTTTATTTTTCCCAAGGAATTATTACTCTGGTTTGTGTCATCATCTGTACACAGGTCTATCAAATGGTAGCCGCATTAACAATGGTCGCGTAGTGATTCGGTCAGTTTCCGTATACAGTTCGGCGAATGCCGCATCCGGAACTTAGACTGGCCTGTGAAGTCAGACTTTTCCACGCCTTCACCGCGTCACAACGATGCCCTGCATCGACATTTAATTCGGCACCAGGCTACATCTCTTTCAATAAATCATTTTTGCGAAAAGCAATTATCCTTTTTGGACCGCACTATTTTATGTGTGTAGGTGATCGACTTCGACTACGTCACACGATCACTTTGGCAAGTCGACGTCGTCGTCCCAATCGGCATAAATCGGCTCGCGTGATCACCTTGTAGGTCGAATCACCATACCGACATGTTCGGTTGCCTCGGGGACTTCGGCATCACTGAGAGAGCTCTACCTCATCGAGTGTTCGGCACACGGGCCATATTTCTTTTATTATTCACTTTGCTTAAATTATTAATTATGCAGAGAATTTTTATTATTATTATTATCATTATTATTATCTCCGGATTGGACTATTTTTTGTGCACAGGTAAATGATTTCGGAGGGGCAGTGCTATTACCTTGGCACACAAATGTGCTGATGTGGGGGTTCTGTCGTCACCTTGCCGACCTACTGCATCACCTCGGCTGGACCGGGGGCTTCGGCGTCACACTATCGGCCTGCTCTGTCGCCGCGGTCTGACTGGGGTTTTCACCTCGCCCATCGACTATGCTGCATCACCACTTCATCAAGCCGAGCTCTTTACTCGGACATCTCGGCGCCGGCTTGGGGGCTGGGATCTCGTCCCGCCACAATCTCGGCCCGCGTCATCAACATCGAGCACATTAACCAGCTAAGTCGCTTTCATGCTCAAAAACTTTCAATTTTAAATTTTGTTCGGTTCGACCAATCATTACACTTTTTTGGCAAAAAGTTTTTTGTGCCAAAATTCCTTGTCAAACCTTTGTTTGTGACACACAAATTCAAATACCCCGTTTATTTAGGGGCTCCCTTTATGAAGCCTTTCCTCTTGCATATGATTATACTTGTACGGCTTCGTTCCTTGTTCGTGTATTACGCCACAATATGCACCATGTTGACTTAAGTGTTTCGCAAGCTGGGTTGCCTGGCTCCTATGCTTACCCCTATGTTCCCGATTGTTCAGCTAGGGAGTAAAGGGAGCACCTCTGCGATTCTTACTATCGGGTCATCCGAGTTAGTACCTCAGACTGGGTGAAGCCGAAAGCTAGCGCTCTTATTGTTTTCAATCATGGTCGGCACAAAACGGAACTCATGAGTACAAAAAATCTATTGCACAAGTCTCATAGTAACAATGAGAAACCGAAGAAAGGTATCGGTGGGGGTACTATTTTCTTCGAAGATGCTTCTTATACTTCATCAGTAATATAGCATAAGTTCCCTGAGCGTGCTTTGTCTGTTACAGCCTTATGGCTTGATTGCCTGGTTATCAGAAACATCGTCGATATTCTCGACAGGTGGAGTACATAACACTTTTCGGCCCTGGGCCGAAGAGGGAGAAGCCAACGGTCGGTTAAGACGCGTTTAAAGTTCGGGTGAACACAGATATTATATAAGTACTTTGGTACATACAATCATTATACATAAAATTCTTTTACCCAAGTCACTTGGGGGATCTTAAAATTTATATGAGCTGTTTTATAGTAAATGTGTTTTCTTCTTGGTCATTGCAGAGTCTTTTTCTACCGCTCCTTTTTCGACTCAAGTGTATGGTTAATAGCCGGATAGCCTGTCTTCTCTCTAAAAAGTTGCTCGAGTTTAGTTCACTAAACGAGCCTCGAAGAAGTACTCCGCCTTTGGGATAAGGAGCTTGGAGCCATAGTCTGGCCTTCTTGAAGTGTTGAGATCGGGTGTGTCATGTTAAAGCACGACAGAAGCACAATTTTTTCTTCTTCTTCCAATTTTCGGATTGGCACCGAACAGTTGATCTTGTTCGGACGTCAAGATTTTACTAACGTTTTTTGGTTTTCCAAATTTATGGCACTTTTAAACTATTTGTGCGTTTTCAACATAAGTCTTGCAGTGTAACACTGGACACCTTTAGAGATTCGGCAAAAACATTCTCGGATATTGCTATATATGCATCGGTTTCAAATTGTGTCTTCAGTCAAATAGTTGGGCTGCCCGGCTCCTGTGCTTGCCTACGTTCTGCTTTGTTCGGCTAGGTGTGCAAAGGGAGAACCACTGCGATTGTGCTTCCAGCTCGCATGGTTAAGCACCTCAATGGAGAAAGCCGAAAACTGACTGTCACAATAATCGTAAACTGGTCAGCGATCTGATGACTATGTTAAATGACGGGCCGTTCATAACATTGGCCAAAGTTTTTACGGCTTGACCTCGAATGTCGTCGAACACTAACCGGGGATCGTAGCTAGCTTCCCCCGTTTAAAGATCCTATGACTAAGTGAAAGTTATAAATCCCGCATATATGATTGCCTTGTTTCCACTAACACAATCGCCTTCGGGCACCGAGACGTCGGCTAAGGGTTGTCTTGTTATTGCGGAGACACCCTGCGTAGTATCTACAAATGGGTAGAAGCTGACGATGGGCCACTTTCAACTAATAAACGATCGCAACAGAGTCAAAATAAACATATTATCGACATTTGTATTTAGTATACAAGGGTTGCCTTCCGTAATCATCGTTATAAAGCCATAAATATGCATCAATTTGACTTAAGATTTTTGCCAGCTGGGTTGCCTGGCTCCTGTGCTTACCTCTACGTTCCTGATTGTTTGGCTAGGAGGTAAAGGGAGCACCTCTTTGATTGTTACTACCGGGTCATCCGAGTTGGTACCTCAGACTGGGTGAAGCCGAAAGCTAGTGATCTTAAAGGATCACATTGGTCGGCAACGACGGAAGTAAAAATTTTGGTTCATTAATACCACAGAGTTTGGGAACTTTCCCCGAATTAAATCCTCAATATTTTCTTCCCACATTGATCGGAGGTGAGGTTTCATGATCATGATACGCATGACGACCCAAAGAAAGGAACCGATAGCGGGACTATTTTCCTTGGAAGATGTTTCTTACATTAAGTAATATAACATATCTCTCCGCGTACCTTTGTTTATAAAACCGTATGGCTGGATTGCCTTGTTTTCCATAAATCTTTGCCCTTATAACGGCTTTATAAAGTAGGACAAACACTCCTCGGCTACTAGCCGAGGAGGTGGAAGTCGATGGTCGGTCAACAAAGTTTTGTACAATGCGGATCCAAGAATTAATGATGTAAAGTACTTGGATACATAGAATCATTACACATAATTTGTGATTTTACCCTGGATATCGATACTTAATTCGGCCACCCGTGCCTGCATTAAGGCTCGGGGGCTACTGGGCTTCGGGCTTATCATTTACTAATATTAAAGGGGCACATCCATCCCCTGATCTGGTGTTGCCACCCAACCAGTGTCTCGGGGGCTACTGCATTGGCAATCCAGTGCAGAAAATTTAAGTGCAATATAGTTTTCGAGGAGATTATGATCCTCAGGTTGGTCGGCCGCACCCAACCTGAGTCTCGAGGACTTTGCATACCGCTTTTTGTGTCCCAAAGTGTTCTACCGAGCTAGGAGTTGATCCTCAGGCCGATTTTGCAAATCAACCTGAGTCTCAGCGGCTACTGGGATCAACGGTCTTATGTCATCCTTCAGGTGCATCTCGGGTTTTAGACCGATACACACCTTGTGGGCTACTGGCTATATATCTCGGCAGAGAATAAATTGCACCAATAAAAAATATTGACAAAAATTGGCCCACAGTCGGGGTGGTGCACCACCTCGGAAGTAGTCCGGCATAAAGCTCGGGCGCCAGTGGCTGGCTCCATAGAGGGCATTTCCGACATTAAGCTCGGCTAAACTCCTTCAACTTTTTTTTGAACCAAGGTGATCTATGACACCTCAGATATAGTCCAGCATTGGAGCTTAGACATAGTCCGGCGTTGGAGCTCGGATACATTCCGGCGTTGGAGCTCGGAAGAGGTCCGGGGTTGGTGTTCCTCTGCAAAAGATACCTCGAATATAGTCCGACGTTGGAGCTCGGACGCAAGAGGACACTGCCGCCCAGGAACAACTTCAAACCCGAGGTGTGGCATAAAAATAACGAGGCATTGATAAAGGATGAAGACTTAAAGGGCTCCTCGGATACCCGACGTGTGAGATCTTCATATTTAGCTCGGCAATCCTCAATATAGAAGATGGGCAGATTTGTTGAACCAATTTTCAAGACCGACGACCGAAGACGAAGAACAGTTCGGAAGAACCGAGGAGCGTCCCCAACTTGAAGACCGGTTCAGGGGGCTACTGACGGTGTCCTGGACTAGGGGGTACTCACCACATCGTCTCCCGATCAGTTGGATTGGTCCGAGGACCCCCATGGCCGTTTACTCATGGGTCAGTTCAAACAGCCGAAGACATATACGAGGAAGATTCCACAAGACTTGGTGATCAAGAAAAGGACTCCTCTCCACCAACGTATTCGACTAGGACTCTTGTTATCCTAGGCCTATGGTATATTATATAAGCCGAGGCCAGGCTAGTCAATAGATGATTATGATATTATTCATCATACCCTTAGGTTTTAGACCACACCATACGATCTCGAGGTAGATCAACTCTGTACTTGATACTCCATCAATATAAACAAGAGCAGGATGTAGGGTTTTACCTCCATCAAGAGGGCCCGAACCTGGGTAAACATCATGTCCCCTATCTCCTGTTACCCATCGATCCATGATACACAGCTTGGGACCCCCTACCCGAGATCTGCCGATTTTGACACCGATGGTGGTGCTTATCAATAATCCAAGTTTCCTCTTATTCTCGTGATGAAAGAAGTTTTCATCTCTTCGTTGCTCTCAAGCAAGCTATTGATTCCATTAGTGGCAGAATTTCACCTCAAATTTTGAGAAGTTTTTCCATAAGCCCACTACAAGCTTTTTCGTTTCGTTTTGGTTTTTCCAACAACTCCGTTACAACCTTCTAAGAAGGGTGCTTTCCAAGCTCATTTATGGCGAAAGTTGGCATTTTCTTCTCCATTCTTTTATTCCAATGATCTATTTTCTATTCTTTATTCCGGAGGCATTGTGATGTTGCTCTCTTCACTCATCATCTCGAATTAAGGATCGTGTTTTTCTCGTGCTTATCCTTTTAACCGGAGTGTCGTGCCCTCTTCTCAAGTTCTTCTCATCTTGTCAAGTTTTTCCTCCCTTCTCAATCGGAGTGCTGTCTGAAATCTTTCTTACCCCTTGTGCCATTATTTCAATATTTCCGGAGGCAGTGTGTTGTGGATTTCATCAAGTATCCTCTCATCTTGTCAAGTTCATATTCTATGCCTTCCTTTTCCAACCGGAGTGTTGTCATAATTGATCCTTATCATTCCTTGTACATATCATTTCAACCGGAGTGCTTGCATGTACTTCTTGTCCATTACAACCCTTTCCTTATGTCTTTCAACCTACAAGGGTCTAGTAAGGTTCCTTATTCCTCTTTTCTAACGGAGTGTTTTCAACTTTGTTCATCTTCGTTGTATTCTTTATTTCAATTTTTTCAACCTCTCAAGGTTCGTGGTTTCACTCGTTTGTCAAAGAAGCAACTTTGCTTTACCTCTTCCTCTTTCGTTTCTCTCCGGTGTCGTCCTAGATCTCGGGACGAGATCTTCTGTTAGTGGAGGAGAGTTGTAACGCCCTGAGACCGATGCTTCAGTTGCCCTTCCTTTTATTTTAGTTGTTGATGTGTGTTTGCTTGTTTGTTGCATTATCATAATTTTTTTTTGCATATTTCATTCCTATATGTCTATGCCAGGATCATGTCGAATGTCGTTGTCATATTTTGCATTGCATCATGATCATCTTGCTTGTTGTTGCATGTGCATTTTATTTCTGTATGTCTTGGTGTGATCTCTTTCTCTTCATCTCCATTGCCGTTGGCATCTTCACCCTTCAAGTTAGTCCATCTCCAAGCAAACCCCATCTCCTTCTTCCTTTATTCTAAATTCTAGCCATTTACTCGAGTGACATTTTTTCCTGCCTTAAATAATGTTCACTCTTTCCCTGTAAATCCAACACGTTTCATTTAACCTTTCTGTCAAGTTTCAGCTCTTTTGAAGATGTTTTGGTTTGGTTCAAAAATGACTCAATTTGAAGTTAATTCAAACTTGGTTTATTTTTCTACGTCTAAAAATGGCCAAAGCAATTTATTCAAATAGTGCATATCTCCAGGAGCTCACTTTTAATTCTCATCCTTGCTTCTACCTTCTCCATGCTCTCTGTTCTTTTCTGTAATTATTTCCTGTCTGAAGGAATTTAGAAAAAGGGCAGCAGCAGCTCAGCGCAGCAGAGAGCAGGCCCAGCAGCGCGCAGCCCAGCAGCCATCCGCGGCCTCCCTAAGGCCCAGTCGCCCCAGGCCCATCCATCCCTCTATCCCTAGCTTCATAGCCCGATCCCTGCCCCCCTTCCTCTCATTCCTCCTCCTGCCGCCTCGCGCACCTTCACGCATCGCCAGGGAGAGAGAGCAGCGTCGCTCTTCCCGATCCCCACCTCCCTCCGCGGTCAAGCACCAGCTCCAGGAGCCAACAGATGCGCCAACGCCGTCCAGGACCCATGGCACCACCTTGCTGCACCCTCCAGCGCCGCCTTGCGCCGCCCCTCCCCCTCGCGTCCTCGCCATGGACCTGCGCGCAGCGCCCGGCGGCCCTGCTGCTCGCCAGTGAGCCGTGCCCCACCGCCGGAACTCGCGAGGCCGCAGCCTCCTCCTCGTCCACTAACGCCGCCCGATGCGCGAGCTCTGCCTCGCCGTTCATCTCTTCATTGGCAGATCCCAGTCCCGCGTTGGCCTCACCATTCGGGTCCGCACCAAGCTCCGACGACCTCGCGACCTTTACACCCGGGCACTCATCCCCGACTTCCCGGCTTCCTCCGTGTCCCCAGGCTACCTCTGTCTGCATCGAGTAGCAGCAGCTCGTCGCTCAGTGCCATGGCCCCCGCGCCGTCAAGCTCCTGCGCCACCTTACCTCGGTCGTCTGACCCCAAGCCACCACCTCGCACCACGGTCTTCATCCGCCAAGGACGCCAAGACCCTTCTGTGGATGCGTCAAGTACCCCTGTCGCGTCTACGAATCCGCCAAGAATGCATACTGCGACTACCGGTGTTTTCGAAGACCGCCAAGTACCGCTTTGTCAGACGCTCGAACGACTATCACACCGTAACGCCAAGTACATGGATACGCCGAGTTCCCCTTCGATCGTGTACAACCGCTAACGCTAAAGACCGCGTGTATCTCTATCATTGCCAAGTACCTCTTGGATCCGACAAGTACCCCGATGACATGTGTACCACTACGTCCGAAGACCTTGGATGCACCAAGTTCCACTATGATATGTACCACTACCATTGTCGAAGACTCTTGTAACACAAGCGTCAAGTTCCTTTAACGATGACTCGAACGGCTACGAAAGGTGTACCACTACCGTTAACCCGTGAAGACCCTGTGGACACCAAGTCCCATGTCGTGACCTCGAACATCTACGAACGTGAACGACTACTTCCACTACGAATGTCCCGAGAACGTCTAGTTCCTCTACTTGCACCAAACCTGAACCGTCCTCGTTTGCACGCTTCGAAGGTATAACCGCCGAGAGATGACCCGGGGAACGAATGCATGTTGTGTGATGTATGAGTTGCACCCTATGTTTGCACCATGTCCGAGTTGTCACTTGCTCGGTCCTCCTCGTTGGCCGCTAACCCGTGGGGACCCGGTTACCGGGATCACCCCACCATCTTTTGCACGCTCCCGCCACACTTCCTTTGCACCGGTATCTCCATGAGCCACCGGAACCGATATGTTGTCGTGGCATCATTTTTGGATTCGTTGCCGTGGCACCCTTTTTCCTTCCGCCACGATGACAAATGCTTCATAACATGCTCATGCCAATATTTTCTTAAAATTGCATCCAACTTGCATATATCATCCGCATCATGATAACAACATTTAAAATGGTGAAAATTGGTGTTTGCACTAAATTGCTAAATGCATATGGGGATTTCCCGGAATTGTTGTTTGGCGTTCCGGCCTCATTTAAACTTGCCTAAATAGATAATTTCTTTATGCTTATCCTTTTGCCATGTTAACCAACATTTAATATTATTGAGTACCTAACCAGGAGTGAACTAAATAATCAGATGTGGTGTTTCATCAACATGCATCTTGTTACATGTTGAGCTCCACTTAACTTGTAGTTTTGTTTGTGCACTTTGCCATGCCATGCATATTTAAACTGGACATGCATCATCCTTAGTTCTGCATCATGCCATGTTTATGCTTGTGTGTTTACCGTGTTGTTTGCTTCTTTCCAGTGTTGCCTCTTCGTGTTAGTTCCGGTAACGTTGCGGTTGTGAGGATTCGTTCGACTACGTATGTTTGTCTTCTTCATGGAGTTTTTCTTCTTCCTTGCGGGATCTCAGGCAAGATGACCATACCCTCGAAATCACTTCTATCTTTGCTTGATAGTTGTTCGTTCTATCGCTATGTCACGCTACCTACCACTTGTTTATCATGCCTCCTTTATTGCCATGTGAAGCCTCCAACCCACCTTTCCTAGCAAACCGTTGTTTGGCTATGTTACCATTTTTGCTCAGCCCCTCTTATAGTGTTGTTAGTTGCAGGTGAAGCTGAAGTTTGTTCCATGTTGGAACATGGATATGTTGGGATATCACAATATCTCTTATTTAATTGATGCATCTATATACTAGGTAAATGGTGGAAGGCTCGGTCTTATGTCTGGTGTTTTGTTCCACTCTTGCCGCCCTAGCTTCCGTCATATCAGCGTTATGTTCCTTGATTTTGCGTTCCTTACGCGGTTGGGTGTTATGGGAACCCCTTGAGAGTTCACTTTTAATAAAACTCCTCCAGCAAGGCCCAACCTTAGTTTTACATTTGCCTAACAACGTATAACCTTTCCTTGGGTTTTCGCGAGCCCGAGGGTCATCTTTATTTCAAACCACCCCCCCCCCGGGGGCCAGTGCTCCCCTGAGTGTTTGTCCAAAACGAGCCGCCTGCGGGGCCACCTCGGGGAAACTCGAGGGTTGGTTTTACTCGTAGCCTGTCTCATCCGGTGTTGCCCTGAGAACGAGATACGTGCGACTCCTATCTGGATTTATCGGCACATCGGGTGGCTTTGTTGGTCTTGTTTTACCATTGTCGAAATGTCTTGTAACCGGGATTCCGAGACTGATCGGGTCTTCCCAGGAGAAGGAATATCCTTCATTGACCGTGAGAGCTTATGATGGGCTAAGTTGGGACACCCCTGCAGGGTTTGAACTTTCAAAAGCCGTGCCCGTGGTTATGTGGCAGATCGGAATTTGTTAATGTCCGGTTGTAGAGAACTTGACACTTGACTTAATTAAAATGCATCAACCGCGTGTGTAGCCGTTATGGTCTCTTTTCGGCGGAGTCCGGGAAGTGAACACGGTTCTTGTGTTATGCTTGAACGTAAGTAGTTTCAGGATCACTTCTTGATCACTTCTTGTTCACGACCATTGTGTTGCTTCTCTTCTCGCTCTTATTTGCGTATTTTCGCCACCATATATGCTTAGTGCTTGCTGCAGCTCCACCTCTTTACCTTACCCTACCCATAAAGCTTAAATAGTATTGATCTCACGGGTGTGAGATTGCTGAGTCCTCGTGACTCACAGATACTTCCAAACAGTTGCAGGTGCCGATGATACCAGTGCAGGTGACGCAACCGAGCTCAAGTGGGAGCTCGATGAAGATCTTGATCGTTGTTTTGTTTCATTTCCAGTTGATCAGCAGTGGAGCCCAGTTGGGTCGATCGAGGATCTAGCATTTGGGGTTGTCTTCTTTTATTTTGGTTCCGCAGTCGGACCTTGTTTGTAATTTGGATGATGTATGTTTAACTTCTATTTGTGTGAAGTGGCGATTGTAAGCCAACTCTTTATCCCTTTCTTATTTAGTACATGGGATGTGCGAAGATTACCCCTCTGGCGACAGGCCTGCCATGCGACTATGCCTCTAAGTCGTGCCCCGACACGTGGGAGATATAGCCGCATTGTGGTTGTTACAATAGCGTACTTCGGCGTCGCAAGTTTGGCCTTATATGCATCAGCTCCGAATCATTATCTTGGGTCTATAGTTGGGTTGGCCGGCTCCTGTTTTTGCTACCCTATGTTCCGCCCTATCGGCTAGGGTAGTAAAGGGAGAACTACTGCGATTGTGCCCTGGCCTAGACCGGATGAGTACCTCAGTAGAGAAAGCCGCAAAGTGACTGTCATGATGCGGCGAGAGCTGGTCAATCACTTGACGACTTATTGGAATCCTTAGCGATTCTCTGTGTAACACGAAGGATCTTTTTCAAATCCGATATGCAAGGCACCACACGCCGCATACACACCAGGGGCTATGTCGTAGCCCCACCATAAAACTCTTATGGTTAAGTGAAAGTGTTAACGCCTTATAGTCTGATTGCCTAGTTCGCCGCATTATCACCTCCTTCATGGATCAAGACGTTGGATAAAGAGTGATTAAATGCTTTGCCGAACACCCCCGTACTTCCTACGAGAGGGCTGAAGCCGACGACTGTAAAACTTTCAGATTATATTAAAACAACCTCAAAGGAGGAATTTAAGCTTTCGAGCAAAACATAAATAGATTAACCATAAAGTTGTCTTTTACAATCATCATACACCTCACTCGAACATTATGTTTATTGAGCATTGACCCTCTATCAAGCGGGCAGCCTCCATGACATCTTCAAAATAGCTCTCCGGTTCTGGACGGCCCCTGCCTCCAGGCGGACCCTTTGTGACAACGTCGATGGCCTTCATCTTTCCCCAGAACGTCTTAACTCGGTCAAGGGCCATCTGTGCACCTTCAATGCACACTGATCGCTTCACATCATCGATTCGCGGCACCATGTCGACGAGCTTCTGCACCAAACCAAAATAGCTATTCAGCACAGGCTCAGTTGGCCACAGCCAGATTATAACATGCTTCATGGCAGCGCCAGATACCCTATGAAGTTCGGCCCATTGGGACATCTGTTCATTAAGCAGCAGCGGGCGCTTAGACACACCGAACTGTGACCAAAAAAGCTTCTCTGTTGCATATCCAGCTCGCGCTTGGTAATACCGCGGTGCATCGGAAGAACTCTTCGGCAAGTCCGAATACTCGTCCGGAGAACTCCACACTTGGTTCAGCTGAGCATAGTCCGGGCCGCCAAACTTAGTCTGCAGCAGAAAAGGCTTTCCAGCCACTATCTCTTTCGCCTGCCGAACATCCTCACGGAGTGCTCTGGACTCTGATCGTGCTTCTCTTGCCTCCTATCGGGCCTTGTCCAGTTCAGCCGTTAAGGCTTCATTCTCCTTCTCAAGGAATTCGCAGCGGCCAGTAGCATTATCCAAAGCGAGTGTCATCATGGATACCTTCTCCTCGCCCTGGCATCACGCAGCTTGTTCGGCCTTCAGTTCAACCGATGCCTCTTTAGCAGCGGCATCACTAAGCCGGACCCGCTCCGTGGCCCGGACTAGCTCCGCCCGAAGAGCCTCCATGGCGGCATCACCATCTGCATTTCATGCACATTTCATATAAAGCTCTTTCCCATGTCAAGCACACGGGTGTAAAGAATACTCGAAATACATGCCTTGCGAGTCGTCAAGATGCCCGTTGATCAACGCAACATTATCCTCCACAATATCCAGCTTTCGCTGCAGTTCGGCCACTTCTGTATTCTGGGCAGCCACGGGAGGGGAAGCAGCCTGTATTTCAAATTAAACCAAGGTTAATACCTGGGCATATCTCTTTGATCCTTCGATCGCTCCCTTCGAAAGACAATCCGAGTCTCAAGGGCTACTGCATACACAACAGGTGCATTCTGTCAATGAAATTTAGTTGATAAAGCTACATCACAAACCTCAAAACCTCTTAGAAGGCTCGTGAAGGCCTCGTTCAATCCACTCTTTGCGGATAGAACCCTTTCGACCACCGTAACCATCAAGGAACGGTGCTCTTCTGAAATGGACGCTCGTCGTAGCATGTCTGTCAGCATCTCCGGCGCTCCTGGGTCTTCAGAAACCACCGCCGAAGTATGGCATTCTAGTGAAGGAACCCGCTTGCTTGCCTCCAGAACCATCTCCGGCTGTAAACCGGACGGTTCGGAAACACCAGTCTCGATCCCGGAACCTCGAGTGACGGAGGTACCCCCTTCGGTCGCCCTTTGGGACGATACCTCAGTATCATCTCCTCTGTTGGGCGATGAGGCCGGAGGAGGCGTGTCACTCTCCATCATCTCCTGAAGAAGATCTCCCGAGGAGGAGGACGATTGAGAAACAACAGGTGTTAACCTGCATGGATGAACATATGATCACTTCACTAGTGGGAAAAGAACGAGGTACGTCCAAAGTTCCCCAGCTACACTTACGGTTTGCCTCGAGGTTCGTCCTCGTCATCAAGCTCTACGGCAACCTCACTCGCCCGGCCTAAGCCGCTCGACGATGTCTTTTTTCCTCTCTTGGAAGGCTTCCCCTCCTGATCTTCGGAAGCAGCCCTTTTCTTGCCTTGGAAGACTCCCTCTGCACCCTTGCCCTTGGGCAAAGGGATTTCGGTTTCCTCGAACACAGCCACTTGGTACGGTACCGGAATCAGCATTCTCGTCAGTAGGACAGTCACGGGGTCTTCAGGAAGAGGCGCCAGACACCAGATTAGCACCACTTTCTTTATCCAGTCCGGAGCAGGGACAGGTTGTTCAATATCTCGTTAAAAGATGCTCGAATGAAAGGTGCTCGAGTACTTACCAAAGTAGTTGGACGATTGCAGTCAAGGCCAACATCTTTGCTAGTGTCCGGCCATTGCCCTCGTTCCCCAAAATACAATTTCCACATTCCTTCGTGCGTAGTGCCGAAGAAGTGATGTAGGGTCCGCCGCCCTTCTGGGTTAAACTCCCACATACGAAGAGGCCACCGCTGACATGGCAGGATCTGGCGGACCATCATTACTTGGACAACATTCACAAGATCGATCCCTTCTCGGTAAGGCTTCGGATGCGACTTTGCAGAGTCTGCACTTCATGACGGATCCCCAGTCCAATCCCTTATTGACCCATGAAGCAAGCTGAGTTGGAGGGTTGGGTCGGAACGCGGGTGTGGCCGCTCACTTGGGGCTCTGCGTCTCGTTGATATAAAACTACCCCTGCTGTCATAAGTCGGAAGATTCGACGAAAGATCCTTTGGGCCAAACCGCGTCGGCCAGCTTGCCTATTGTGACGCTGCTGCACTTTGCCTGCTCCTTCTCTGCCACCTGCTGCCTCACGTAAAAGGTCTTGAGCAACAAACCAAAGTGCGGAGGAGTCTGGAGTAAGGCCTCGCACGTGACTATAAACGTCGAGATGAGGAGAACAGAGTCTCGGGCCAGATCATGAAAATCTAGACCATAGTAGAACATGAGCCCTCGGACAAAGGGGTTAAGCGCAAACCCTATCCCATGAAGGAAGTGGGATACAAATACTACCCTCTCGCTAGATCTTGGGGTCGGTATGACTTGCCCTTGTGCCGGAAGCCGATGAAAGATTTTCGAGGTCAGATACTCGCAATATCCTCCTCCGTGACAGAAGAAGCCACCCACCGGCCCTGACAGCTGGATCCGGACATGACTAAGGCTGGTGGCCAGTGGGACCCGAGGGTTGGAACTTGGGGTAGCCGGGGTTGAGGAAGGAGCGAATGCAAGGGAAGAAGACGAGACTAGGATCTCTATATAAAGGCCCCGAATACCGGGCGTTTCCCCCTGGGTCTCTAAACCTACCTATCGCCAAGGAGCTGTACCCAGGGGATGGTTGGGTTCCCTACGCCTGCATTAATGAAAATCCCGTAAATAAAGGGACACGATCTCTGCCTTGACGAGACGTGCTAGTAAAACCGCACCCTGAGACGTGGGGCGGCTCGCTAGCCGATGGTTGGAAATAGCAACCGGGCAGGTGTGATATGATGTCATGAACAGTTATCAACAAGTTGGGCTCGTGGGGTATTATGTCCTCCGCCATTATATACACATGTCCAGATATACTTACTTCGTCTGAAGACTATTCTGGAGTTCGGAAGGAGGGAACCCGCCTTGCAATGCCGAAGACAAATCTGCGCGCCAGACTCCTCGTCATTGAAGCCAGGTTCAGGGGCTACTGAAGGAGTCCTGGACTAAGGGGTCCTCGGGCGTCCGACCTATTATACTTTGGGCCGGACTGATGGGCTGTGAAGACATGAAGGCCGAAGACTGCATCGTGTCCGGATTGGACTCTACTTAGCGTGGAAGGCAAGCTTAGCGATCGAAGATTCCTTCTTATGTAACCGACTCCATGTAAAGCCTAGACCCCCCCGGTGTCTATATAAACCGAAGGGGGTAATCCGGAAAGGACATCGCATATACTCATTACCATAGGGTAGACTTCTAGGGTTTAGTCATTATGATCTCGTGGTAGATCAACTCTTGTAATACTCATATTCATCAAGATCAATCAAGCAGGAAGAAGGGTATTACCTCCATATAGAGGGCCCGAACCTGGGTAAACATCGTGTCCCCTGTCTCCTATTACCATCGATCCTAGACGCACAGTTTGGGACCCCCTACCCAAGATCTGCCAGTTTTGACACCCACAATGAGGAGCTCGTCGCCAACCGTCTCCCGAGATCATGGAGCTCATCGGCAAGTTTTTTCATCCGCATGCAAAAATCGTTGATGGACGAGTCAAGCTGCTGGCACCCGTATAACTCACCGTGGAGGAGGACCTTGCGCTGCAGCTTGTTGTCGGTGAAGAGGCCGTTGAGCTTGGTCCAGATGGCGTAGGCGTCGTTGTCATCATCCACCAAAGTGTGGAAGAGGTCGGTGGAGATGGTGAGGTAGAACCAGTGGATGATGGTGGCGTCGAGGATCATCCACTCCTCGTCATGGATCATGAGGTCCAAGTCCACGGTGCCATTGACGTGGCCATGAAGGAGGTACTCGTGGAACACCAGCGAAAAATACCACTTCCAAGCGGAGTAGGAGCCAGTGGATTGATCAAGTTTCACCGGAACGCGCTCGTGGATGTTGAGGTCGCGGACGAGAGTGACATCAGGACCGGCGAACGGGTTGGAGATGGTAGAGGAGGAGGAACTCATGGCTAGGGTTAGGGTTGGCGACGCGTGGCGCGACACAAGGTGGAGGTGGTGCGACGTGGGTGGCGGTGCGGGGTGGGGTGGCGGGGGTGCTGCGGCGCGGGAGAGCGACGCGGGTGGAGAGAGGGAGCGGAAGTGAGGCGGCGATCGGCAGCTGCGGCGGCATAGAGAGGCGGCAGCGGCGGAGGGCGCGGTGGTGGGAGGCGGCAGCGACTAGCGGCAGCGGCGGCGACCGAGAGGATGGTGGCGGCGGCTAGTGGCGGCAAAGGGGAGTAGCGCCGGCGGCGGCGGCGCGTAGAGGCGCGGCGGCGGCGGCTTAGGGTTTAGGATCGTGCTACAATAGATACCATATAAAAGGGCAAGATGTGGGCTGTGCAATCACGATATATTGATCGGTGCACTAGGCACGTATATATAAGTACAGAGGAGAGCCACAACCTCAACTATACAGAGGAAACAGGAGGTGGGTCCTATACATAAATATACACGTACACAATATACTTAAGAGTCTGGATCAGTTTTTGCCATCCAAATGCGGTGTCATATACGTTCACAGATATGTTCGTCTGTCTAAAATCTGAATTCCCACAAACTGGCACCAAACCTTGGGAAGGTGCACGGGCATCCGTACTCATGCCACGTACACATCCGACAACATGTCATCATGCCAAAATCGTCGCCAGGCGTATCTCTCTCGAAAGTTTGTTGCGCACTCATCTCGGTCTGCCGCTTCAGAGTGGATGCGACGGGACAATGCTGGTCAGAGTGATGTGACCAAGCAGGAGGGTGACGCCGCTTCAACACGGACATGGCAACTAAGAAGCCTACTTTGACCGCTATGCCGCATTGAAGCGGTGTCTGTCCACTTGCTCACGCTATTTAAGAAGGGTTTCGGCCTCGGCCAACCCCATCCCCTCTCCTCTCTCCACACCCTCTCCACGATCTGATCCAATCCTCTCATGCGTCGCTACGATCGGCAAGTCAGGCGCTAGTGGATGGTTCTTAGCGCGAACGGGTTGATCTCCATCCGGACTGTGGTGCTACCGCACAGGGTCTCCTGAGCCGTCTTCCTCCTCGCTAAGGCCGCCACGATGAACATGGAGTTCCACTGTCATCTAGAGGTCCTCTTGATCGGTCGCTCTGTGACCGTGGTTCCGCGCCACCCTTACCGCCGCACTCGTCGCCGCCCTTACCGGCGCGTAAGCAGGAGGTGAAGGAGGAGCTGCCCTTGTCGTGGATCTAAGACTGACAGTAGAATGGGGGGTAGGTATGAGGAGGCAAGATCCTAGCTATGGAGTAGTTGTACGCACGAGTTTTACGAGTTCAGGCCCTTCTCGAAGGAAGTAACAACCCTACGTCTCGGTGCCCTAAGGCGGTCGACTGGATTATACGTGTGTGTGTGTTTACAAAAGTGCGAACCCTTGTCCTAGAGGAGGAAGGTGGCTTATATAGAGTGCGCCAGGACCCCGGCTCCCCTCCGTTACACAGAGTTCAATGCTCATAAAAGAAATGCGTTACAGGTAACGTCTACAGTAAATGTCATAAATGCTCATAATGCTATGGTTTAAGTCTTAACCGTTGCAGAGTGGAGGGTTCGTCATCTTCTGGTGGTCGAGTGTCTTCAAGGTGGTCGAATGAGCGCATCTCCACGGTCGAGTGGATGATGATTTCTCTTTGATTGCTTCTGATTCTTTGTAAAGATGTCCTTGGGGAGGATACGCTGGACAGATCCATGACCCTACCCTAGGTACATAGCTTCATCATTAGCCCCCGAATGGATCAGGGTTTGAGTGAGGAAGGGGTCGAGAACACTACCGACCCACTCTTTGTGCTATGAATATGCCTTGTCCTGAAACAATGGGTTGAGGAGACGACGTCGACGCCTTTCTCAATCGCCTTGGTCCATTCTTGGTTGTTGTCGAGTGAACTTTCATGGTTGAATTCCGAATGATGATGTAGAGGGTGTTTGTCTTCAGTCTGACAGGTCGTTCCACTCTCCGCGGATCTCGCGGGATTCGAATTTTGGGAATCGCGCCAGACGAGAGGAAATGAGGTTATCGGGACGGATTAGGTAAGTCTCCTCGATCCCCGCGCCACCTTTTTCGCCACGTACTGCGCGCGACTGTTGCGGGATTTGTTTAGATCGCTTGGGTCCACTAGTCAGCCACTCAGTGGAAGGCCTTATAAAAGGTCTCAGGCCAGGCCTCTGCTCCGCACGCCCCCATTCTCTCTTCTCTTTCTCCCGATCCCTCCGCCACTCTCGCTTCCGCCTCGTCGCTGGACCTCCGCTCAAGCTCGATCCGCCACCATGGGGAAGGACAAGACGGCGGCGTTGGAACGCGCGAAGAAGGCGACCACGAAGGCGAAGGGCAAGCGGACCAGCCGGTCCGGATCCTCGTCGAGGTCCGGCCTGCCGGCGGGCTGGATCCAGGGCGACTGGATCCGCTCGGCAATCACGCAGGACGACCTCAACGACCTGGTGGAGGGGGGATTGAACCCCCACAAGTCGGCTCGGCTCCCGGGGGACGAAACTGAGCCGCAGCCTAGAGAGGGTGAGTGTGTCCTCTTAGCAACCCACGTAGATCACGGATTCTTGCTGCCTCCCCACCCTTTTTTCCGGGGTTTTTTGAACTTCTTTGGGGCTCAGCTCCACCATTTCACTCCGAACACCATAGTCTATCTGGCCACTTTCGTGTCCATGTGCGAAAACTTCTTGGGTTGTCGACCGAACTGGGGGCTTTTCAAACACATTTTCACTTGCCGATCCTAGTCGGTTAAAAAGGCCAAGTCGAGTGACGAGAGGACGCGGGTGATCCAGATGTGCGGTGGTCTGGGGATCCAGATGAGGAGCAAGAGTACTTTCCCAGCGATGATCCTTCCTGACTCGGTCCGGGGCTAGCAGTCGACTTGGTTTTACTGCAAGGATCAGCCAACCCCTGGCCTGTCGACTGGACTTCCTCCTTTCTCCTTGGCTCGAGTGGAGAAGCCTGCTCCCCTGAAGGTAGTTCTAGAAGAAAAGGCGCGGGTCAAGGAGCTGGTCGAACGGGTCGTCCAGCTTGTCCGTGACAGAGTGACCGGGATGGATCTGCTGGAGGTCTTTCTCGGTCGACGCATCCAACCTCTTCAGGCGCGCGACCATCCGATGTGGATGTACTCTAGGCTCAAAGATACCACTCGGATCCACCCGGAGGAGGTCAGCGAGGATATCTTGGAGAACTGGTTGAGGGGAATCACTGGCAACAAAGACAACCCTCGGGGATCCAGGAGGGTGATTCCATTCGACAACTCGCGCCAGCTGGAGCAGGTATATTTCTGCTTTATCAAGTATATTTCCGATTCACCACGTGATGTACCGTTTGTGGTCAACTGAATGTCTTTTGATTGTTATCCTTTCAGGCCCTCATTGAAATGTACTCGATGCCCAACGGAGTGCAGGACCCCGGCGCTGAAGAAGAAGGGAGCGGGGGCGAGAGCGGCGAGGAGCATTCGGAAGCCGAGGAAGACGAGGAGAGCAATGAATCGACTGATGAGGAAGAAGTCGACTCGCCTCCTTGCAGGGAGAGGAGATCCAAGCACACTCATGACCCGGCACGCGCTTCAGACTTGGTGGTTGCCCCGATCGGGCAATCCTCGAAGCGCCCCAGGACGTCTTCCCCGACGCCGACTGAGAAGCCTCCAAAGCAATCCAAGGGCGCGCTGCTTCCAGCGCCGAAAGTGCCGAAAGCCATCTCTTCCAAACCGCCCAAAGCTTTGCCTCAGATCAAAGTGACCGTTCCTACTATCTCTGGGTAACCATCTGACTTATCCTTTATGTGGATTCAATTAACTGGATGTAACCGATTGAATGTAGGCCTTTGCAGTGCTGCTATGTCAGGGACCTCTTCATACCAGTACCGGGACGAGGAAATGGAGGATGCGGTGACCTCTAACCCAGGTATGAACTCTTGCGATTTCTATTCTTGATCCTTTTAGGGTCGAGTGGTTCACTTGGGGTCGAATGTTCTGTCTTGCAGATCCACCCAACATCATTGACCTTCCGGACGACGACGAAGAAGTGGCTCCTAAGCCTAGGAAGAGCAAGAAAGTAACAGCTGGCAGGGTGGCTCGGCAGGAACCAACTGCAACGCCTCCCGTCTGTCAGGCTGAAGATGCGGGCAGGGCCGCTGTGACGTTTGCTGCACCCTTGCCGATCGGGCACCCCACGCGGTCGGCCGCGCCTGTGGTTCCTTCAACTATCCAACTCCACACCGCGGAGCCTCAAGCATCTGCACCTGGGTCGTTTGCACATTTTTTTACCAGCTACCCCATCCCAGACAACCAGTCGGAAGCGGCTGCGGAAGCCATCCGACAGGCTGATATGATGATGGAGCGGGTGAAGATAGTGCACGAGAGCAGTCAGGCTGCCTACGATGCTAGTGCCACTCTTCGGGCCAACGTCGAGGTGAGTAGACTTTCCGACTGTTTTGTTCTCGAAAAATCTTCTTCTGCACAATCTCCTGCTGTTCGCATTGAATTAGAGCACCCAGTGGGTGTTGCTGTCGTTTTTGGTAGTTTCGCTCTTCCACTCGGTCTGGGCGAGTGGAATCAGAACCGGTGGGGGCACGCCAAGTGCACCCACTGGGTGTAGTCCCTGAGACCGCGGTCGACTACTGGCAGTCGACTGTGGTCTGAGTTCTTCTTTTCTTGACGGCGCAATTGTTCTTTCTCTTTCTCTCTTTTTTTTACTCCTTGCACTTAACTCCGGCGGGCCGGGCGAGTGGGATCAGAACCGGTGGGGGCACGCCAAGTGCACCCACTGGGTGTAGTCCCCGAGACCGCGGTCGACTGGGGTCTGAACAGCTTGTTGTCCACTTCTTTAGGTTTTATTCATTCGGAAATGAGCTGCTTTCGAACCTATCGATTGACCTGTCTCTTGCCTCCTATAGAAGTCTTGTACTCTTATCTCCAAGTTTGCCGAACTCGAAGAGAAGCAGAGGCAACTCAACTTAGACTTGGAATTGGCTCAGAAAATCTGAAAAAAGCTCAAGACGAGGTCGCTGGTATGGAAGGTAACTGATTCCCGACTGAATTTCAATATATCTCTTTGATCTCTTTTTTGATTCGATTATTTCTTTTGCAGAGAAAATGAAGTTGGCTCTAGACAAGAAGGACTCGGACCTCGCAGCCGCACAAAAAGCAGCTCAAGACAAAACCGCTCTCGTAGAGAAGAAGCTTGCTTCAGTCGGAACGCTTGAAGGAGAGGTGACTAGACTGACATCTTGTCTTAATGAAGCTAACCGCTAAGTGACCGTCCTGAAGAAGGATAAGGTCGCCCTGAACGAAAAGTTGGAGTCTGCGATCCGCAAGAGGAACGACAAAGAAGCCTATCTGAGGACCTTCGCCAAGAAGCATTATCTCATGCTGGGAGGTATTTCTTTTAATCCGACTGTGTTGATGTTTGCCATCGGATTTTGCTCGGTTGATTGAACTGATCTTGGCTATAGAACTTTGTCAATACTTTGACGAACAAACTGGGAGGGTAGAGACGGGCCTGGACCCTATCGCTTCCCCGGTCTGCGACGAAACTGCGATGAACGTGCTCCGACTAGATTCACGTATCGCCAGCGCCACAAGCTACCTCGCATGCCTGAAGGAGGTTGTCTCTTGAATCGACTCGATGCTTTGGCCGGAGGTGATGCTTCAGAATGATCTAGAATCTCTGATGACTCGACTGAACGAGATCCCTGACCGAGTGCAAGAATGGAAGAAATCCTCCACCCGGTGTGGTGCTGACATGGCGTTGTCCCTGGTGCGAGTCCATTGCAAGGAGGTTCGTGAAGACAAGCTGGATGTGATCAAAGTCGCTAACACCAAAAAGCACGACTTCCAGTCCTTCATGGAGACTTTCATTGCTGCTGCCACTTGGATCGCTGATGGGATCGATCTGGACTCATTCGTGGAGCCTGCCAGTCCTCCTCCGGCTGAGTGAACAATCTTATGAAACTTGGATACGCTTTAAATTTGCCTCGGAATGCCGAGTGGTTTCTGTAACCGTTAAACTCCTTCGGGCTTGGTGCCCGAGTACTTTTGATTCGCTGCTTGGAACCTTTTAGTATTTACCTGAATTTGGTTTATCTCCGAATGTGCTTGTGTTTGCCTTTGGATGGACTTTGCTTGCTGCACCCCTTCGTCCTTGCGGATAGGGATGGAGCGGACGTTGTATTTGTGCCGCAGCTCCGAAGGAGAAGGTGGCAGTCGACCTGCACCTCGTCGTCCTTGCAGATAGGGATGGAGTGGACGTTGTATTTGTGCCGCAGCTCCGAAGGAGAAGGTGGCAGTCGACCTGCACGTCGTCGTCCTTGCGGATAGGGATGCAGCGGACGTTGTATTAGTGCCGCAGCTCCGAAGAAGAAGGTTGCAGTCGACCTGCACCTCGTCGTCCTTGCGGATAGGGATGGGTCTCAAACTTAGGCGAGTACTGGACTGCAGCTAAGCCCCCGAGTGGGAGGATTGCTCTCCACTCGGTAGGATTTTTCCAAACTTAGGAGAGTGCAGGACTACCGTTAAGCCTCTCAGTGACATGACTTAGGCGAGTGCTCGACTGCAGCTAAGCCCCCGAGTGGGTGGACTGCTCTCCACTCGGTAGGATTTTCAAACTTAGGCGAGTGCTGGACTGCCGTTAAGCCTCTAAGTGAGAGAACTTAGGCGAGTGCTCAACTACAGCTAAGCCCCCGAGTGGGAGGACTGCTCTCTGATCGGTAGGATTTTTTCAAACTTAGGCGAATGTTGGACTGCCGTTAAGCCTCTAAGTGAGAGAACTTAGGCGAGTGCTCGACTGCAGCTAAGCCCCCGAGTGGGAGG
>NC_041392.1:191974510-191981632 GCF_002162155.2 Triticum dicoccoides
ACTTAGGCGAGTGCTGGACTGCCGTTAAGCCTCTTAGTGACAGAACTTAGGCGAGTGCTCGACTGCAGCTAAGCCCCCGAGTGGGAGGACTGCTCTCCACTCGGTGGGATTTTTTCAAACTTAGGCGAGTGCTGGACTACCGTTAAGCCTCTTAGTGAGAGAACTTAGGCGAGTGCTCGACTGCAGCTAAGCCCCCGAGTGGGAGGATTGCTCTCCACTTGGTAGGATTTTTCCAAACTTAGGCGAGTGCTGGACTGCCGTTAAGCCTCTTAGTGAGAGTGAAAGTGCGTTATATCGACTAGAGGGGGGGTGAATAGGCGATTTTTATGAAAGTCTTCAAAACGTGGAAGTTATGAAGACAAAAGATAGAAATAAACCTATTACCATGCAGCGGAAGGTAGACTACACTAGGCAAGCCATAGTCAAGTATTCAATAAAGTGAAAGCACAATGACTTAATAGCAGCAATGTAGTAAGGATCAGGTAGGAAGATATTATGAAGCCATACAGAACATGCAGTCACTCAGTGAAGACAAAAGATAGTGCAAACATACAATGACTTCACAAGGAGCAACAGTAAGTAAAGGGAAGGGAAGATGAAACCAGTGACTCGTTGAAGACAATGATTTGTTGGACCAGTTCCAGTTGCTGTGACAACTGTACGTCTGGTTGGGGCGGCTAGGTATTTAAACCTTAGGACACACAGTCCCGGACACCCAGTCCTGAACACGCAGCTCAGGACACCCAGTCCTCACCGTATTCCCCTTGAGCTAAGGTCACACAGACCTCGCCCAATCACTCTGGTAAGTCTTCAAGGTAGGCTCCCAAACCTTCACAGACTTCGTTCACCGGCAATCCACAATGTCTCTTGGATGCTCAGAACGCGACGCCTAACCGGCTGGAGGATGCACAGTCCTCAAGTGTAATAAGTCTTCAGATCACACAGACAAGAAGACTTAAGTGATGCCCAATTCTCTTTGGCTCTGGGTGGTTAGGGCTTTATCCTCGCAAGGAATTCTCTCTCAAAGGCTTCGAGGTGGGTTGCTCTCAAACGACAAAAGCCGTACTCTTAATCTGAGCAGCCAACCGTTTATGGTTGTGGGGGGTGGGCTATTTATAGCCACTTGGCAACCCGACCTGATTTGTCCGAAATGACCCTGGGTCACTAAGAAACTGACACGTGTTCCAACGGTCAGATTTCAAACTCACACGGTAACTTTACTTGGGCTACAAGCAAAGCTGACTTGTCCGACTCTGGACAAGATTCGCTCTCATAGTCTTCACTCGAAGACATAGGTTTTTGGTTAGGCATCACTTCAGTCATTCTGACTGGTTCTCTTGGACCCCACTTAGCAGTACGGTGGTTCCTATGACTCAACACAAAAGAAAAAGAACTACGAAAGATCTAAGTCTTCGAGCTCCATAGGCTTCATGTGGTGTCTTCTCTTGTCATAGTCTTCAATGTGAATATCTTCATATACCACCTTTGACTTCAATGTCTTCATACATTTTTAGGGGTCATCTCTGGTAGGAAAACCGAATCAATGAGGGACTTCTACCTGTGTTATCCTGCAATTCTCATAAACACATTAGTCCCTCAACTAGGTTTGTCATCAATACTCCAAAACCAACTAGGGGTGGCACTAGATGCACTTACAATCTCCCCCTTTTTGGTGATTGATGAAAAACTAGTTGAAGTTTTCAACGGGGAATATAATCTGTGAAATTGTAAAAGATAAGGAATTGTCTTCATAAGTTGCAAGGGCTCCCCCTGAAGATGTGCATATAAGTAATTTGCTTTTGGAATGCGAATGCACATGGCAGGTTGTACTTGTGGAGATCCACTTCAACTTATGATGACAATCCACTATGCACGTGAAAGTGTATGAAGATAATGACAATGCATAATGGAAAATGGACGTCTACAGAATGATCTAACTGCGGAATTTATCGTCGCACATGCGGAATTTATCATCGCAAAACAAAGTGGCAGATAAGTAGCAGACGACCATCGAGTTTAAGTGTTACAACTCAAAGAACCAAATGTAGCAAAACGAGAGTTGTAAGCACGAAGCAAAATATAAAGCACCCGCCCATATGGACCCGCTTGAAGACTATCAACCTCATATGCTTCTCCCCCTTTTGTCAGTAAGGACCAAAAAGGTTTGAAGACATAGAGCATCTACTCGTTCCCATGCGGAGTAGGTGAAGTAGCAGGGTCATTGGTGGTGTTTGGCGGTGCTGAAGAGCTTGGAGCAGAGTTGACGCATGCTGAAGGAGGTGGTGGTGAAGTAGCATCATCTTCATCCTCGATAACTCTGGCAGTCACTATTGCAGCAGATGAAGAGAACTCAAAGTCTTCAAGGGATGGAGTTCCTAGCAGCACAGCTCTTCAAGGAGGTGTGGAGTCAAACTTGAACCGCTCAGTGAAGCCATCCTCTTGGAGATCATCTTCAGAACACATCATCGTTAGCCCTTTCCATGTGCGGCGACAGGTTTCATGGGCAACGAAAGCATTCTTGGTGGCAAGATTGCGAATGCGATTAACCTCCACCAAGAGGCTTTTCATATGACGCTTCAGCCAGTCATGATGCCTATCTTGTTTCTGATGAAGAGCCACAAGAAGCTCTCAGTCGTTGAGAACACGAGTGCGCTTCTTGGGTCTTGGAGCAGTTGTACTATCAGTGGCTTCAGTAGACGCATGGTGTGGTGCACGTGTAGTGCCAGCCAAAGGATACACCCGAGTGACTACTTCAACTCCTTCAATGTTCTGTGAGAAACTCTGATGCTCTGCATTCTGAAGACTTAGAGGTTCCTTTGCAGGCTCAGGATAGATGGCTTCAGTAGAGATATCCACATCAGGCAGAAAAATCCTATGATTGCGAGCAGATGGCTGATATGAGATATCGGAGTGAAGTTTAATTAGCCGCATTACCCATGGGGCGTAGAACTTCAAGCCAAACAGATCAGAGCCTGACGCAGCAAGTTGGCGGATGAATAAGTCATGTGCATTGAAGCATTTTCCATGAAGAATATAGAAGACCAAAGTCTTCATTGCACCCTCAAGCTGGCATTTGGAGAGTGCCCTTTGATGGGCCAGAGAGTTCGCCTGATGATGTGATAGATGGTTCTTGGCAGATACTCAAGGTCTTCAACAAAGAACTCTGTTGGATAAGCAGCATCTTGGGGCAATGGCTTCATCATGCTGAGCATCTGACTCATATCAGGTTCCGGCCTCTTAAAGATGCTCTCAATAGCCTCACTATGCAGCTGACAGCCATGCTCGTAGAGATCACCAGGAGTGGGCAAACTAGTGAGCTCAATGATGTCAAATGCATTGGCTTCGTGATGAACATTTCTGGTCATCCACTCCAGGACCCAAGTCTTCGGATCTCTGCTGTACCCGCGGATGTGAAGTGTGGCATAGAATTGGAGCAGCAGCTCTTCATTCCAATGCTCTTGGTCAGTAACAAACGGCAGCAGTCCAACTTCCTTGAAGCAATCCAAAGCTTCTTCCAGACAAGGCGGACCAGCTATGGCTTCAATGTCAAGGCTCTTGTGTGGGAAGATGCGACCTTGGTTGTAAAGAATGCATGAGTAATAGCTTCGCTGAGGATAGCTCCAGAACCGATCAGATGATATCCTTTCCCTTGAGTAGGGGTTCCTAGAGCTATCGAAGAATGTGTTGTCTGCCCTGAAGCCATTGATATTGAAGGAGCCAGGTGCTGATGCAGGACCTAGGAACCTTGGCAATCTTGGGATTGGCTTCTGTACCTGAGGCCTGTGCTCAACATGATAGTCGAACTGGGGACCGGCAGCAGACTCAGGAATAGAAGTGACGGGATCAGTGGCTTCGTTGTCTTCTTCTTCCGTTGGGGAGGGCTCCACATTAGCTTCATTGGTGGTTGTGGCAGCCGCAAGATTTTCATCCTCCACTTGACGAGCTGGAGTGTCGGTCACAAGCACGTTCTCCTTGAGAACTGCTTCTTGGTGGGACAGGGGAGTGGGAACTTGTGGGACTTCTTCTTCCGCGGCTGATGCAGCCGGTTGTCTTCAGCAGAGACTTGAGGCCTTGGACCTTTGCGAAGCCTGCGCAACGCGGGCGACGCCTATGGAGTTGGAGTGGGCTGGGCCTCATAGTCTTCTTCCTCTTGTGGGCGATCTGCCCATGAAGCATCCTATGCAATTGGCGTCAGTGGACGACCAATGCTGATGAGTTCGTTGTTCTGAGGAAGGACTGCACCATCTTCTACATTGTCATGTTGACCAATGTCTTCAGCAGCGATGGGATCAGCTGCTGGAAAGTCTTCAGCTTCATGAGCCTCTGTGGAAGCAGGCTCATGGATAGTCAGTTGGCGTTCAGCTTCAGGATAGACCATAGAAATGGGTTCAACTATCAAGGACTCTGTGGGAGCAGCCCGATCTTTCTTGGTCTTCCTCTTCTTCTTGGAGGGGGCAGTTGGAGAGGCTTCAGAATGTTTCCTCTTCCTGGCTTCACCCTCAGCAGTCCTTGTCTTCTTGAGCTCTGAAGCGGTTGACCGGCTTTTTGGCTTCGAGCCAGTCAGTCTAGTTGGGAAGACAATCGGAATTGCTTCCTGTCGTGGTGCGTCAGGTTCAGCCGTAGCAGGCTTCTTCTTCTTCTTTGCGGCCATCCTGGGGTCGATGCGAGGACGCCCAAGGGCCTTGTGCTTCTCAGCCTCATTGTAGGCTTGCACACATCTGTCAGCCAGAGTCTTCATGCGCTCACGCGAACCCTGAGCTTCTGCACGTTTCTTTACAAAGGCTTCCTTGAGCTCGTGCATCATACTCTTGAAGTTCTTCACTTCCTGCATGCTGAGCTTGGCCATATGCTTCTTGAACTGAGCCTTTTCATAGTCAATCTTTTGCTTCAGTTCAACAATGCGCTAGGCAATAGCGAGTTCTGAAGCAATGGCGCCTTGGAAGGCGACACTGAGGCCAATTGGTAGCTGCAGATCTTCAAAGCTGATGTTTGGCGTGTCAAACCACTCGTCAACGAAGTTGCAGATGATGGTCACATCAAAGAGAGGCAGATCATTGAAGATTTCTGCTTCTTCTTTGCTCTTGATGAGTTGCTCAAGAGCGTCATCTGCTAGATCTTCATCACTTGACAGATCAATGTCATCATTGCGCAGAATGGCAGCAGCAGTTAGCTCTTGTCCGGTGTGAGGAAGAGGCATCTTGACTTTCTGGGGCTTGGAGATGCGAGATAAGTCTTCGGACTGCACACTGTCTTCAGGAGGTGCAGTTGTCAGTGGCTTCGCCCTTGAGATATTTGGTGAGGGGGCAGGCTTTGAAGCTTTAGGCTTCTTCATCTTCTTTGTCTTCGGCGCTGCAGGAGCTTCTTCTGATTCAGCGTCAGCTGCAGGCTCATTCACTGCAGTCCCTTGAACTAAGATGCGGGTGATGAGGCCTTCAAGGTTGTAGAAAGGACCTATGACATTGGGTTCTGCATCTCGTGTGCCATCTGCCCTTGGTGCCGAGGGACCAGGGTTGAAGTCTAACCCCAAAGTCTTCTTGTTCTGCTTCGCTAAGTTCTGGGCAAACTGGAAGTTGCGCTTGAACAGATTGTCGTCACGACACCATAGTAGTGACGATGGGTGTGCATCAGCAGGCTGTGGCCCACGGACCATGCAGGGATAGAAGCCTTGTTCAATGGCTTCATCTCTGGACCTGGGCAGAAGATTCTTGTATAGGATGTCTCCCCACGGTCTCTTGATGGCGTTTTTCTCAGCATATTCATGGGTTACAAATCGGTATTTGAACCATTGTTCTGCCCAATATCTTCGAATCCATTGGATTCGGGTCTTGCGCTGATTGTAATCCTCTTCAGGATCTGTCTTGTACAGTTCTGAGAGTTCATCTGGCAGATCTCTGGATGTTTCTCCATGATGCTTTCTGCCACCCTTCCTTGCTGCTTTCTCTGAAGCCATAAACTTTAACTTGAAAGGCTTCAACACGTTCAAAGGCTTCAAAGGTTTTCGCTTGCTGGACCAACAGGAACTGGCTTCGGGAGAATTAATGTGATGCTGTAAGAATTCTGCAAATGAATGCAGACTATGAGAACCAAAGGATTCTCCCACGGACATGTAGCTGTGACAGCATTAAGGTGCGAGGGAAGGGGAAGAGGTCATATGCATTCTCAGAAGATTTTGAAGATAAATCAGTTTAGAAGACATTGACCTCATCGTGCGAAGACATTCACTCATAGATAAGGAGTTGGTTCCAGATTTGTACGAATCCACATATCAGTACAAGTGAGGAATCTAACTACTTTGTGAAGCATAAGTGAATATACTAGGCATGTTATGAGATGCAGTATGAGAGAGATCTAACTTGTGTGAATAGAAACTGCTTGTGGTAGAAAGTGACAAATCCATAGGATCAATGGTGCTGTAAAAAGGAAGTTTTATCTACCATACTAAGAACTGCTAGACGAAGTGGAAGATGAGGCCGAGAAGTTCGATCTTCTGTGCCCTAACTTGGCGACGGAGGACACCTACGGCGACGGCGGAGAGGACGATGTCCGCGGTCGGCGTGAAGACGGCGTCGGAGAGGTTGCGGCAGCGAAGCGCTTCGTCGCCGGCGTCGTCGAGGGCTAGCGGTGGCGCTAGGGTTCGTGCGAGAGTGGAAGAAGAGATAATGACCGTTGTGAAGTGTGTATTTATAGGTACATGGGCGGCACTGCGCTATTACACAGGTGCCCCTGGCGATTCACATCTGAGGAACACGTGGCTATTATGCGGAATTTTGGGGTTTGTTCCACGTCCCACGCACGCCTTGATTGTCGGGTGGTCATTCCTACTTCTCCGGGTTTCATGTGGAGGAATGAGCATTGAAAACGGACTTAATGGTTGTCTATGTATCTTCTGCTGATAAGGACACAGAGAAGACATTCGACAGTTTCAATAGAATGCATATGATTTGGAGAGATAGAATTTGAGATAGAAAGCATAGAGAGGTTAGGGTCCGATCACATTCACTTAGTTCAAAAGATTCAACAATGAAGACATAGTTATAAGTGAATGATGTAGAGGACAGAACACTAATATATATATATATATATATATATATATATATATATATATATATATATATATATATA
>NC_041392.1:191982063-192022064 GCF_002162155.2 Triticum dicoccoides
ATGAAGATATGTTGAGATCGAAGCCAAACCAAATGTGAAGACATTGCAAGGTAACGCCATGAGTGAAACACTTCAAAATAGAACATTTGGTGGTGGCGTTACCCACCGTATAGGAAGTATTAGACACAGACACGACGCACAATTATCGTGGCGCTCCGAAGTCAAATTCCACATTAATGTATTCACACTTAGAATGTATGTCTTCATTGATTGAAGATATACCTTACTTCGTGTGTTGCACATCTAAGTCATCAATATGCATAAGGGTTAGGATGTGTGCCTGATCACAGGACATTTGAGGATTCCAGGATATTTAGCTCACACCGTAACTTGCAAAATCTCTTCTCATCCAAGGGCTTGGTGAAGATATCTGCCAATTTCTCTTCAGTGTTGACGTGTATGATATCAATATCTTAATTCACAACATGATATCTGAGAAAGTGATGACGAATTTCAATGTGCTTTGTCTTCGAGTGCTGAACTGGGTTGTTGGCGATCTTGATGGAGCTTTCGTTGTCGCAGTAAAGTGGCACTTGCTTCAGATGAATGTCATAGTCCTTGAGTGTTTGCTTCATCCACAGAAGCTGAGCGTAGCAAGATCCAGCAGCGATGTATTCAGATTCAGCAGTGGAGAGAGATACACAGTTCTGCTTCTTTGAAGACCAACATACAAGTGATCGTCCCAGAAAGTGACATGTGCCTGATGTAGACTTGCGATCAACTTTGTCACCAGCAAAATCAGCATCCGAGAATCCAACCAGATCAAACTCTGAGCCCTTTGGATACCATGATCCTAGAGTTGGGGTGTGAGACAAATATCGAAGAATTCGCTTCACAGCTAAGTGATGCGACTCCTTTGGTGTCGCTTGAAATCGAGCACACATGCAAACACTAAGCATAATATCTGGCCTAGATGCACATAGATAAAGTAAAGAACCAATCATGGACCGGTATACCTTTTGATCGAACTCTTTACCATTGTCGTCGGGACCCAGATGATGTTTGGCTGGCATAGGTGTTGTGAAGCCTTTGCAGTCTTGCATACCAAACTTCTTCAGGCAATCTTTGAGATACTTCTCTTGAGATATGAAGATGCCGTTGCGTTGTTGTCGTATTTGAAGACCGAGGAAGAACTTTAGCTCTCCCATCATGGACATCTGATATTGCTCTTGCATCATATATCCAAACTCTTCACTGTACTTCTGATTGGTGCAGCCGAAGATAATGTCATCCACATATATTTGGCACACAAACAGTTCACCATCATATGTCTTCGTGAAGAGAGTGGGGTCTAGGGAACCAGGTATGAAGCCTTTGCTCTTCAGGAAGTATTTGAGTGTGTCATACCAGGACCGAGGGGCTTGTTTGAGGCCATACAGTGCCTTGTTGAGCTTGTATACCAGGTCAGGATGTTTTGGATCTTCAAAGCCAGGCGGTTGTGCAACATACACTTCTTCTTCAATCTTGCCATTGAGAGAAGCACTCTTCACATCCATTTGATATAGAAGTATGTTGTGATGATTTGCATAGGCCAGCAGAATGCGTATGGCTTCAAGTCTAGCCACAGGAGCAAATGTTTCATCGAAGTCAATGCCTTCCACTTGAGTATATCCTTGAGCAACGAGACGAGCTTTGTTTCTGACAACTTGACCATGCTCATCTTGCTTGTTGCGGTATATCCATTTGGTGCCTATTATATTGTGCTTCCGTGGATCAGGACGCTTAACTAGTTCCCATACATTATTCAGCTCAAACTGTTGAAGCTCTTCTTGCATAGCTTGAATCCATTCAGGTTACATGAAGGCTTCTTCAACTTTCTTGGGTTCTGTTATTGAGATGAATGCGAAGTGCCCACAGAAATTTGCTAGCTGAGTTGCCCTTGAACGAGTGAGTGGACCGGGTGCATTGATGCTATCAATTATTCTTTCAATCTGCACTTCATTGGCAACGCGAGGATGTACAGGGCGAAGACTTTGCTCTTGCTGATCATTGTCGTTGTTAGAAGGAATGTCTTCAGGCTGAGCATTGTCTTCATGTTGATCAGGTGCTGAGATGATAAGTTCTTCTTCAGGATGAGCTTCAGAAGGTATAATTTCTCCAGTTCCCATTAGCTTGATTGATTCACTGGATGGAACTTCATCTAGCACATTTGGTAGTTGCTCTCTTTGTGAACCATTGGTCTCATCGAACCGCACATCCACTGTTTCAACCACTTTGTAATGAAAGAGATTGAAGACTCTGTAGGAGTGCGAATCCTTTCCATATCCAAGCATAAAACCCTCGTGTGCTTTTGGTGCAAACTTTGAGGTGTGATGTGGGTCCTTGATCCAGCACCTTGCGCCAAATACTCTGAAGTAACTGACATTTGGCTTCTTGCCAGTAAGGAGCTCATAAGATGTCTTGTTCAGAAGCTTGTGAAGATAAACACGATTGATTGTATGGCATGCAGTATCAATGGCTTCAGGCCGGAATTTTCTTGGAGTCTTGTATTCATCTAGCATCGTTCTGGCCATCTCAATGAGTGTTCTGTTCTTGCGTTCAACGACCCCATTCTGCTGTGGCGTGTACGGGGCTGAGAATTCATGTGTGATGCCCAATGTATCAAGATATGTATCAAGGCCAGTGTTCTTGAATTCAGTGCCATTGTCACTTCTGATATGCTATATCTTGGCGCCATAGTTGTTCATTGCTCGATTGGCGAAGCGTCTGAAGACATCCTGCACTTCAGTCTTGTAAAGGATTATGTGCACCCAAGTATATCTAGAATAATCATCAACAATGACAAAGCCATAGAGACAAGCAGTAGTAGTAAGAGTTGAGTAATGAGTGGGACCGAAAAGATCCATGTGAAGCAGTTCGAAGGGTCGAGTAGTGGTCATGATTGTCTTCGAGGGATGTTTGGCCCTCGTCATCTTTCCTTCCTCACAGGCACCGCATAAGTGATCTTTCTTGAACTTGATGCCCTTGATGCCTATGACATGCTTCTTCTTTGCCAGGGTGTGGAGGTTCCTCATGCCAGCATGCCCAAGCCTCCGATGCCAGAGCCAGCATTCTGAAGCTTTTGCTAGAAGACATACGGCAAGATGTGGTCTTGCTGAGAAATCTACCACATACAAAGCATCTTTTCGATACCCTTCAAACACTAGAGACTTGTCAGATTCCATTAGTACAAGGCAACGATATTTTCCAAATATTACGATCATGTTCAAATCGCAAAGCATTGAGACAGACATTAAGTTGAAGCCAAGGGATTCAACAAGCATGACTTTATCCATGTGTTGATCCCTTGAGATTGCAAGTCTACCTAGACCCAATACCTTACTTTTACCAGTGTCAGCAAATGTGATGTGGCTCTTGTCGGATGGACGTAAGGTTGAGTCCATAAGAAGACTTCTTTTGCCAGTCATGTGATTTGTACACCCACTATCAATAATCCATTCTGAAGACGCTGGTGTCGTACCCTATAGTGCAGTTAGGGGGATAGGCTTCAGCAAGAGCATTGTGAAGCAAAAACATTTGACGAACCAATGGGTTATGAAAGCTTAGATCCAGATTAGGACTAATAGGGAGAGTAGCAAGCGATTCAGGAACGAAGTATATAGTAAGACCATTCGGGCATTTGATCTTGCGCCCTACAAGATGTTTAAGGTCCCCAGCAATGGCGTCAGACGATTTTGGTTTTCTGCTGGAGACCTTTCCCTACAAAAGAGAGTTAAGCTTTCTTAGCCACCCACATCTTCAAGGGTGGCTGAGAAGCAATAAGTCTAAGTGCAGCATCTGAGAATTTTGGCTTTGGAGCCCTAGCAAACAGTCTTGCAGGCGGACAATAGTACTCATAAGAATAGGCAGAATAGTTCTTGGTCTTATGAACATGGCGGTTTGATGAACCGCTCTCATATTCATATGCCTGAGTATGGTTTCCCTACAAAACATTTGCGTTAGTGCGACTCAGGTGAGTCCTCTATCTGTATGAAGCCTTTGGACCGTATGAAGCCTTTGGTCTGAGGTTTGTCTTCTTCACGTGAGGTGTCATGATGACATTCACAGGAAGATTCTCCAGACACCTTTTCGGAACCCAGATCTTCTTCATAGGCGGTCCATTCCTGCAGTTAGTACCAATGTACCTGGCAAACACTTCACCATTCTGATTCTTAAACATTATATAGTTTGCATCAAAGGATTCATCAATGATAATGGGGTTAGCACAAGTGAAGCCAGATAGATTGGATGGGTCTGCTGAAGGTTCCTTTGCAGCAACCCACATGGTTTTGGGGTACTGCTTAGGTTTCCAGTAAGAGCCATCAGCATTCATTTTCCTTACGAACCCAACACCCTCTTTCCTCGGGTTTCGGTTCAGTATCTGCTTTTTGAGGACATCACATAGTGTCTGATGCCCTTTAAGACTTTTGTACATCCCTGTTTCAAGCAATGTCTTCAACCTAGCATTCTCATCAGCAATAGCAGTGGTATCCTCAGCAGAGGGGTTAGTTACCACATCAACAGTTGAAGATATTGCAACAGTAGTAGCAGTAGAACATTCAGCAACAGAAGTAGCATTATCACACTCAATGCATTTAAGACATGGTGGTTCAAATCCTTCCTGAGCGGGACTGATCTGTTTGGCGCGAAGTGACTCGTTTTCCTTTTGAAGATCTTCATGAACCGCTCTCAATTTCTCAAGATCTTGCTTCCTTTGAAGATAATCATAGGAAAGCTTTTCATGAGTTGTTGAGAGAGTTTCATGACAACTTTCAAGTTCCTGATACTTAATGTGAAGATTTTTTATGTCTTCAATTAAGGATTCAGATCGAGTCATTTCAGCACCTAACAGATCATCGCTTCTGTCTAGCAGTTTTTGAATATGTTCCATAGCTTTCTGTTGTTCAGTTGCAATTTTAGCAAGTGTTTTGTAGCTGGGTTTTGAGTCACAATCAGAGTCATCGTCACTAGATGTTTGATAGTGAGTGGTGCGTGTGTTTACCTTGGCACCGCGTGCCATGAAGCAGTAGGTAGAAGCGGAGTAGTCCTTGTCATTTGCATCGGTGTCGGTGACGAGGTCATTGTCTTCAGTATTGAAGATGGACTTGGCAACGTATGCTGTAGCCAGACTTGCGACGCCTGAATCGGACTCCTCCTCAGACTCCACCTCCGCTTCCTCAGAAGCGAACTCCTCCTCTGAATCCATTTCCTTGCCAACAAACGCACGTGCATTGCCAGATGAGCTCTTCTTGTGTGATGAAGACTTTGAGGAAGACTCGAACGAAGACTTTGAGTATTTCTTCTTCTTCTTGTTGTCAGAGTCATATTCCTTGCTCTTCTTCTTCTTTTTGTTCTCATTGTCCCACTGTGGACACTCAGAGATGAAGTGGCCAGGTTTCTTGCACTTGTGACATGTTTTCTTCTTGTAGTCGTGAGCAGAAGCTTCATCATTCCTTGAGCTTGATCGGGAAGACTTTCTGAAGCCTTTCTTCTGGGTGAATTTGGAACTTCTTCACAAGCATAGCAAGTTCCCTTCCAATGTCTTCAGGATCATCAGAACTGCTATCAGATTCTTCTTCAGATGAGGAGACAGCTTTTGCCTTCAAGGCACGAGTTCGCCCATAGTTTGGACCGTAGATATCTCTTTTCTCAGAAAGCTGAAACTCATGTGTATTGAGCCTCTCAAGTATGTCAGATGGATCGAGTGTCTTGAAATCAGGACGTTCTTGAATCATCAGGGCTAGGATGTCAAACGAACTATCAAGTGATCTCAGTAGTGTCTTGACGACTTCATGTTTGGTGATCTCAGTAGCACCGAGGGCTTGAAGCTCATTTGTGATGTCAGTGAGTCGGTCAAATGTGTGCTGGACATTCTCATTGTCATTTCGCTTGAAGCGGTTGAAGAGGTTGCGAAGGACACTGATTCTTTGATCTCTCTGGGTTGAGATGCCTTCATTGACCTTGGAGAGCCAGTCCCAGACCAGCTTAGATGTCTTCAAAGCACTCACACGGCCATACTGTCCTTTGGTCAGGTGACCACAGATGATATTCTTGGCAGTAGAGTCCAGTTGAACAAATTTCTTGACATCAGCAGCAGTGACACCTTCTCCAGCCTTGGGAACACCGTTTTCGACGACATACCATAGGTCGACATCAATGGCTTCAAGATGCATGCACATCTTATTCTTCCAGTAGGGATATTCAGTTCCATCAAAGACGGGGCACGTAGCGGAGACTTTAATTATCCCTGCAGTCGACATAGCTAAAACTCTAGGTGGTTAAACCGAATCACACAGAACAAGGGAGCACCTTGCTCTGATACCAATTGAAAGTGTGTTATATCGACTAGAGGGGGGGTGAATAGGCGATTTTTATGAAAGTCTTCAAAACGTGGAAGTTATGAAGACAAAAGATAGAAATAAACCTATTACCATGCAGCGGGAGGTAGACTACACTAGGCAAGCCATAGTCAAGTATTCAATAAAGTGAAAGCACAGTGACTTAATAGCAGCAATGTAGTAAGGATCAGGTAGGAAGATATTATGAAGCCATACAGAACATGCAGTCACTCAGTGAAGACAAAAGATAGTGCAAACATACAATAACTTCACAAGGAGCAACAGTAAGTAAAGGGAAGGGAAGATGAAACCAGTGACTCGTTGAAGACAATGATTTGTTGGACCAGTTCCAGTTGCTGTCACAACTATACGTCTGGTTGGGGCGGCTAGGTATTTAAACCTTAGGACACACAGTCCCGGACACCCAGTCCTGAACACGCAGCTCAGGACACCCAGTCCTCACCGTATTCCCCTTGAGCTAAGGTCACACAGACCTCGCCCAATCACTCTGGTAAGTCTTCAAGGTAGACTCCAAAACCTTCACAGACTTCGTTCACTGGCAATCCACAATGTCTCTTGGATGCTCAGAACGCGACGCCTAACCGGCTGGAGGATGCACAGTCCTCAAGTGTAATAAGTCTTCAGATCACACAGACAAGAAGACTTAAATGATGCCCAATTCTCTTTGGCTCTGAGTGGTTAGGGCTTTATCCTCGCAAGGAATTCTCTCTCAAAGGCTTCGAGGTGGGTTGCTCTCAAACGACAAAAGCCGTACTCTTAATCTGAGCAGCCAACCGTTTATGGTTGTAGGGGGTGGGCTATTTATAGCCACTTGGCAACCCGACCTGATTTGTCCGAAATGAACCTGGGTCACTAAGGAACTAACACATGTTCCAACGGTCAGATTTCAAACTCACACGGCAACTTTACTTGGGCTACAAGCAAAGCTGACTTGTCCGGCTCTGGACAAGATTCGCTCTCATAGTCTTCACTCGAAGACATAGGTTTTTGGTTAGGCATCACTTCAGTCATTCTGACTGGTTCTCTTGGACCCCACTTAACAGTACGGTGGTTCCTATGACTCAACACAAAAGAAAAAGAACTACGAAAGATCTAAGTCTTCGAGCTCCATAGGCTTCATGTGGTGTCTTCTCTTGTCATAGTCTTCAATGTGAATATCTTCATATACCACCTTTGACTTCAATGTCTTCATACATTTTTAGGGGTCATCTCTGGTAGGAAACCCGAATCAATGAGGGACTTATACCTGTGTTATCCTGCAATTCTCATAAACACATTAGTCCCTCAACTAGGTTTGTCGTCAATACTCCAAAACCAACTAGGGGTGGCACTAGATGCACTTACAGAGAGAACTTAGGCGAGTGCTCGACTGCAGCTAAGCCCCCGAATGGGAGGACTGCTCTCCACTCGGTGGGATTTTTTCAAACTTAGGCAAGTGCTGGACTGCCGTTAAACCTCTTAGCGAGAGAACTTAGGCGAGTGCTCGACTGCAGCTAAGCCCCCTAGTGGAAGGATTGTTCTTCACTCGGTAGGATTTTTTCGAACTTAGGCGGAACGGATTCGCGACTAAGCTCTTGTCTTTGATAAACGAATTACAAAAGGTGTTGCTTATTACATTTTATTCGAACGAGTGTTTAAGTATAAAAGGGGCGGAGCATCTCCGCGTTCCAAGCCCGTGGCTCATCTTTCTGATGCTCGATACTGTAAAGATGGTATGCTCCGTTGTGGAGAACTTTCGTGACGATGAAGGGGCCTTCCCAAGTTGGAGCGAGCTTGTGTGGTTTTTGCTGATCCACTCGAAGAACAAAGTCTCCTTCTTGAAAGGCCCGACCCCTCATATTCCTGGCGTGGAATCGACGCAAATCTTGTTGATAAATGGTCGAGCGGATCAAGGCCATCTCTCTTTCCTCCTCTAAGAGATTGACTGAATCTTGCCGGGCCTGCTCTGCTTCTGCTTCGGAGAAGAGTTCAACTCGGGGTGCATTGTGGAGCAAGTCACTTGGCAGGACAGCTTCGGCTCCATAGACTAAGAAGAAAGGAGTTCTTCCAGTCGACCGATTAGGAGTTGTCCTTAAACCCCATAGAACTGACGGAAGTTCATCAACCCAAGCACCTGCTGCATGTTTGAGATCACGCATCAGTCGGGGCTTCAGTCCTTTGAGAATTAGGCCATTGGCTCTTTCTGCTTGTCCGTTTGACTGCGGGTGAGCAACAGAAGCATAGTCGACTCGAGTGCCCTGAGAGGCGCAGAAAATTCTGAACTCATCGGAATCGAAGTTCGATCCGTTGTCCGTGATGATGCTGTGTGGGACTCCATATCGGAACGTCAATTCTCTGATAAAACTAATAGCGGTGCTAGCGTCAAGGTTCTTGATGGGTTTGGCTTCAATCCATTTGGTAAACTTGTCGACTGCAACGAGCACATGAGTGAATCCGCTTCTGCCGGTCCTCAGCGGTCCAACCATATCCAGTCCCCAAACAGCGAAGGGCCAGACGAGGGGGATGGTCTTCAGGGCTGACGCTGGCTTGTGAGACATATCGGAGTAAAATTGATAGCCTTCACATCTGTCGACTATATCTTTCGCCATCTCATTTGCTCGTGGCCAATAGAATCCAGCTCGGTATGCTTTAGCCACGATGGCCCGAGAGGACGCATGGTGGCCACAGGTCCCCGAGTGGATGTCATTGAGGATCATTCGACCTTCTTCTGGTGTTATGCACTTCTGACCGACTCCAGTCACACTTTCTCTGAACAGCTGCCCTCTTATCACAGTAAAAGCTTTAGATCGGCGGACGATCTGTCGAGCTTCTTCTTCATCCTCTGGGAGCTCTTTCTTGAGGATGTACGCAATGTAGGGCATCGTCCAGTCGGGAGTAATGGCCAGAACCTCCATGATTAGGTCGACCACAGCTGGGACCTCGACTTCAGTCAGATCCGTGGCGCTCTTGGGTTGTGGGGGCTCTTCAATGAAAGGATCTTCCTGAACTGTCGGCGTGTGAATATGCTCCAAGAACACATTGCTAGGAATGGCCTCTCTCTTGGAACCTATCTTTGCCAATTCATCGGCTGCTTGATTTTTCAATCAGGGGATGTGGTGGAGTTCTAACCCCTTGAACTTCCTCTCAAGCTTTCTCACCGTGTTGCAGTAACCAGTCATGGCTGGGCTTCTGACGTCCCACTCCTTCATCACTTATTAACTACCAAATCTGAGTCACCATAGACCATGAGGCGACGGACGCTGAGTGAGATGGCCATGCGCAACCCATACAGGAGTGCTTCATACTCTACTTCATTGTTGGAGGAATCAAAGTGAATCTGGAGGACATATCTGAGCTTGTCTCCTTGGGGGGATACCAAAACTACTCCAGCACCAGAACTGTTCAACATCTTGGATCCGTCAAAGAACATGGTTCAGTGCTCCGAGTGAACTTGAGTCGGCAGTTGCTGTTCGATCCACTCGGCGAGGAAATCTGCTATTGCTTGGGACTTGATAGCTTTCTTTGCCTCAAACTTGATATCCAAGGGAAGCAGTTCAATTGCCCATTTTGCCACTCGACCAGTTGCATCCCTATTGTGCAGAACCTCTGACAATGGAGCGTCGCTGACGACTGTAACAGAGTGATCTGAGAAGTAGTGTGCAACCTTCTTCGTGGCCATGTAAATTCCATAGACAAGCTTCTGATAGTGAGGATATCTCTGCTTTGACGGGGTCAGGACTTCAGAAACATAATAAACTGGGCGTTGAACTTTGTATGCTTTTCCTTCTTCTTCCCGCTCGACCGTAAGTACTGTACTAACGACTTGTCCAGTGGCTTCTATATAAAGCAAAAGAGGCTCTTTGCTGATTGAAGCAGCAAGCACCGGCTGGGTGGAAAGCAGGGCTTTTAGCTCTGCAAATGCTGTATCAGCTTTTGGACTCCACTCGAACCCATCTGATTTCTTCATTAGTCGGTAAAGAGGTAGGGCCTTTTCACCGAGGCGAGAAATGAATCGACTTAGGGCGGCTAAGCAACCAGTAAACTTCTGGACATCATGCACATATACGGGGCGTTTCATCCGAAGTATAGCGCCTACTTTCTCTGGGTTAGCATCGATTCCTCGTTCGAAAACAAGAAAACCGAGTAACTTTCCGCCTGGAACTCCAAACGTGCACTTTGATGGATTATCATACCTTCTGAGGTTGGCAAAGGTTTCGGCGAGGTCGGTCAGCAGGTCAGAACCTTTACGTGACTTGACCACAATGTCATCCATGTATGCTTCCACATTCCGACTGATCTGAGTGAGCAGGCACTTCTGAATCATTCGCATAAATGTGGCTCCGGCGTTCTTCAAGCCGAATGGCATTGTGACATAACAGAAGCACCCGAACATGGTGATAAAAGTTGTCTTTATTTCATCGGGTCCGTACAGACGGATCTGGTGGTACTCGGAGTAGGCATCCAAAAAGGACAAACGCTCGCACCCAGTAGTCGAGTTGACTATCTGATCGATGCAAGGGAGAGGGAAGTGATCTTTCGGGCAGACCCGATTGATATGCTTGAAATCGATGCACATGCGGAGTGAGTCATCTTTCTTTGGGACCATGACAACATTGGCTAACCACTCGGAGTGGTAAATCTCTCAGATAAACTCAGCTGCCAAAAGCCGAGCCACCTCTTCGCCGATTGCTTTTCTTTTCTGGATGGCGGACCACCGAAGATGCTCTTTGACTGGTTTCACTTTCGGGTCGACTCGCAAACGATGCTCAGCCAGTCCCCTGGGAACACCTGGCATGTCAGAAGGCCTCCATGCAAAGATGTCCCAGTTCTCACGGAGGAACTGGATGAGCGGTTCTTCCTATTTGGAGTCGAGTGTGGTCGAAATGTGGGTCGGAGCCGCATTGGGGTCCGTCGGGTGAATGTGAACAGACTTCTTCTCGCCAGACGACTGGAATGTTGAATCCGTGGCTGGCTTCTTGGCTCACAACAAGTCACTTGGGTCTGCATTTTTCTGGTATTCTTGCAATTCTGTCACGGCCATCTGGGCATCGGCGATCTTTGAGCCCTTCTGGAAACACTCTTCCGCCTTTTTCCGATTACCAGAGATAGTGATCACTCCTCTGGGACCAGGCATCTTCAGTTTGAGGTACATGTAACAAGGTCGAGCCATGAATCGTGCATAAGCCGGCCTGCCCAGAATTGCATGATACGCACTCTGAAAATCCACGACTTCAAACGTCAAATTTTCTTTGCGGTAATTTTTGGCATCACCGAAAACCACGTCGAGTGCAATCTGACCGAGGGACGCAGCCTTCTTGCCTGGGATGACCCCATGGAAACTCATGTGGCTTTCACTGAGTCTGGACATCGGAATGCCCACTCCTTTCAACGTTTCTGCGTATAGAATGTTCAAGCCACTGCCACCGTCCATCAGGACCTTTGTCAGTCGAATGCCTTCGACCACCGGGTCGACCACCAGCGCTTGCCTCCCAGGGGTGGCGATGTGCGTTGGGTGATCAGACTGGTCGAATGTATGGCAGTCTGCGACCATTTCAAGTAATTGGGTGTCGCCGGAGCGACCATGTTCACTTCTTTGTTGATGACTTTCAATCGACTCTTGTTTTCAACACCAGCAAAAATCATTAGAGTGGAATTCACGTGAGGATAACCATCATCATCTTCCCCTTCACTCTCAGCATTGTCTGCCTCCTTCTCCTTTTCCTTGGGTTGTTTCTCTCGGAACTGCTGGATCAGGAGCCGACACTGTCGAGTGGTATGCTTCAGGTAAATGAAATTACCTTCTTCATCTTTTTTGGTGTGGATATGGCACGGCAGATCCAACACGTCATTTCCATCTTGATCTTTTACTTTCTTGGGGTTCCACGGCCCTTTGGGCTTCCCCTTGAACTTTCTTTGAACCACAGCCAAGGCCTCACCCGGAGCAACTGGTTCGGCCTTGCGTTTTTGTTTCCGACTGGAGTTTCCTCCTCCGGCTTCGTGGGCGACTGCCTTGTGCTTGCCGCTCCGCAGTCACTCCTCCTCTTCACCATTGGCATACTTGGTGGCGATTTCCATCATCCAAGTCAAAGTCATGTTCCCTGTCCGACCGAATTTCAAATTCAACTCTCGGTACCTGATGCCTTCCTTGAAAGCACAAATTGCCTGATGATCAGACACATCTTCCACCGTGTGGTGCAGGGTGATCCACCTCTGGATATAATCTCTCAAATTTTCATTCGGTTTCTGGACGCAACACTGTAATTTCGTCAAACCTGCTGGCCGCTTGCAAGTACCCTCAAATGTTCTGACAAACACTCAGGCGAGATCTTCCCAAGTATAGATACTGCCAGGCGCCAACTGATTCAACCACGCCCTAGCCGAGCTCTCCAACATCAGAGGAAGGTGTTTCATGGCCACCTCATCATTTCCGCCATCAATCTGGACAGCCACTCGGTAGTCTTCGAGCCAGGTGTCAGGCTTGGACTCTCCGGTGAACTTACTGACTCCAGTCGCCAACCTGAAGTTGGGGGGAATCACTGCAGCTCTGATAGCTCTGTTGAAGCACTCTAGGCCAAAGACATGCACCCTGTTGCTGGTTTGCGGGCCTCTGTCATGGCCATCTCGGTGAGCTCTGTTTCTGTCGACCAAGCCTTGTACGAGAATAGATCTCGCATCAAAGCCTGGCTCCCTAGGGTCGACTGGAATACCTCTTCCGACGCTGTTAGGGCGCCTGTCTTCATGTGGCCGCGGCACGTACGACCCACTCCTTGGAGGAGGTGTGGGCACTCGACGGCGACCATCGCGATCGGCTCGACGATCATACTGCTCCTGGTTTCTATACTGATCACGCCGCTCTCCACGTCCCTCATGCCTCGGGGGCGATCTCGGGCTATGGGCCGATTGGACCGTATCTGCGACCACAGATCTGCTATGGATCCTATCCCGCGACTGAGACACGGCCGTATTCTGCTCTCCTGCTGCCCGGAGCAAGGCCCTAATCTGCGCCAGACCTCGACCAGCTTCTGACTGGGAAGGTTGAATCGACTCTTCTATCCGGGCCGCAGCTGCTAGGTTTTGGATCGGTGTTCGGTATACCTGAGCCGGAGGTGGAAAAAGTTAGCGTCGGCTGGACTCAGGAGCACGTTGACGAGCGCGATCGTCGAGTGCGCGCTGTAGGTTCTCCAACCGAGTGGGCTCAGCCAGATTTGCCAAGCGAGCCTGTTCCAAGGCCTGGGCCTCGGGCGTTTCTCTAACGATAGGAGTATGGAGGGCATCCATGTTTCAACGACGAAGTTCTTCTCTCTGCTACGAGGAGAGAGGCTCGAGGCGGTACTCCTCGTGAACGCGCGACGGATCACCGTTCCCGTCACCTCCGTCTTCACGATCGAAGCCAGGAGGACCGCGTGGTCCATTGACCATCAGGACTTCCGCTGCCGGGTCATTGCTACCGCACTCGGATGCAGTCTCTACGGAGCCAGTCGACAGACTGAATAGGCTGTAGAGAGACTCGTCGGGCTCGAGCGCCGCGACTTGAGGGGTGGCCGACTGGCGGGCCACCGCATGCTTCACCCACCGTTGAACCCTCGACCGGCCGGTGCGCTTGTTCCGGCGGGTCACAGGGAGGGGGAAAGCCATAGGAGTCGACTGGTACTGGGTCGACGGTTGCCGCAGGAGGATGCCGCGGACGCACGCGTGAAAGTGCGTCGCCCCGCGGGCGGGGAGCGCATCGACGTCGAGTGGTGCCTCCTGAAGCCAAGCGGAGTCGTCGGCGACAAACACGAGCGCGCCGAGACGGATCTCGCGGCCCTCAGCCAACCCTCCGCCTGGAACCATGATGATGGGGATCGGAAAAATTGCAACTTCTCCAATAAGTCGCTAAGACACCTGCCCCACGGTGGGCGCCAACTGTCGTGGATCTAAGACTGACAGTAGAATGGGGGGTAGGTATAAGGAGGCAAGATCCTAGCTATGGAGTAGTTGTACGCATGAGTTTTACGAGTCCAGGCCCTTCTCGGAGGAAGTAACAGCCCTACGTCTCGGTGCCCTGAGGCGGTCGACTGGATTATACGTGTGTGTGTGTGTGTGTGTGTGTGTGTTTACAAAAATGCGAACCCTTGTCCCAGAGGAGGGAGGTGGCTTATATAGAGTGCGTCAGGACCCCGGCTCCCCTCCGTTACACAGAGTTCAATGCTTATAAAGGAAAGACGTTACATGTAACGTCTACAGTAAATGTCATAAATGCTCATAGTGCTATGGTTTAAGTCTTAACCGTTGCAGAGTGGAGGGTTCCTCATCTTCTGGTGGTCGAGTGTCTTCAAGGTGGTCGAGTGAGCGCATCTCCACGGTCGAGTGGATGATGATTTCTCTTCGATTACTTTTGCTTCTTTGTAAAGATGTCCTTGGGGAGGATACGCTGGACAGATCCATGACCCTACCCTAGGTACATAGCTTCATCAGCCCTCCCCTCCCCCACGGTACTGCCGCGTCCAAATCGGACGTCGCATTAAGAAGGAGGAGTTGTTCTCTCCGCGTAGCATGTTCGGTCGCTTCGACTAGTCAACATCACCGCTTGGACTCCTCTCGCATGGCAAGAAGAGGGCGCCACCATCATCGCCCCGTCGATGCTCTGGTTGCTATGAAGAAGGAGCCCTCCCTGACGCTCCCGAACGCCGGGGCGAGGGGGGGCTCCTGCATTACCTCGGTCGCAGCTGCGCCACACGTCGTCGCGCAGCACCGTGGTTGCGGCCAAGTAACCGGCGAGGGCAACGCGAGGGGAGGGTGGACCGGGGCGGCTTTTGCAGCCGAGCGGCCAATCAGGGCTGCCACAACCCCTGCACATCATTCCGCTGCTGGAAGAACCAAGATGACAGCGGTGACAAAGCGGACGACAACGAAGGTCCTGCTGGCTAGGGAGCCTATGCAGTACGGGGTTACTGTCCGGTACCTCACTTCCATCGGTCGGCATCATTCATTACATTTAGCACAGAACACCAGTAAACCATAATGCTACACTTATGAAGGCTAACGTAACAATTTACGTAACCTTCCAAGAATAAGGTTAGTCATAGTGGGAGTAACTTAGGTAGTAACATAGCGCACTTTAAGAAATTTTTGCTTATGTGGCAAATAGTTAATGAGAAATGGTAACATAATACTATGTTACTGTAACATAGCGATTTCCAAGACAATATGAGTCTATAAGCTATTAAATGAAACCATCTATGACACTACTATTAGGCTAGTCGTAATGATAGTATCATAGCTAGTGTCATGCATATCAACTAGGCAATTTTGATGAGGTGTCATAGACTTAAATGAAGAAAGAGAGGGTTGAGTATCATATCATGATACTGTATCATAATAAATGCTATGCTACTATGTGTCATGCATGACAATGAATAAAATACTACATGATAATAATATATGATACTACGCATTACGGAGGTACTATCAAACACTAGTATTGTATGCATGATACTAGTATATGATACTCCACGTTACAACCAGCCTTATATTACTTTGCACTATGAAGGTAGTAATTTAGACCAGTGTCATATGCATGACACTAGTATAAGCTACTCCCCACTATGACCAGCCTAATTCTATCCCCATTTTAACTGGGGTGAGCCCCACCTTCCCCTTGATCCCAATCATAAAGTGTCATCTGGCCTATTACGTGGATGTAGCATTGTCCCCCCAGTAAAAGACGGTCAGCAGTCGACCGCGCCGGAGAATTCGTATTCGGTTTTGCAGCTACGCAGCCACCTTCTTGGAAGTCACTCCACTACAGCATCAAGAAAGACAGTCAAACCAAAGTGTAGCATTCACTTGTCCAGTTTTGTCCACAAAAGGCACCACCGCACCACTCACAATTCTCACAGAACCAAAGTGTTCGACGGAGCATGGCCTCCAGCTCGAGAGACGACCGTGCGGGAGCTGCAGCGCCGCGCCCGCGCATCGTCCTCCTCCCGAGCGCCGGCATGGGCCACCTGGCGCCCTTCAGCCGTCTCGCCGCCGCCCTTTCCTCTGGCCACGCCTGCGACGTCTCCCTCGTGACGGTCCTCCCCACCGTCTCGTCCGCCGAGTCCGGCCAGCTCGACGCGCTCTTCGCCGCGTTCCCGGCCGTCCGCAGGCTCGACTTCCACCTCCCGCCGCTCGACGCGCCCGAGCTCTCCGGTGCCGACCCGTTCTACGTGCACTACGAGGCCACGCGCCGTTCCGCGCGTCTCCTCGCCCCGCTCCTCGCCGCCGCCGACGCGTCCGCGCTCGTCGCCGACATCTCGCTGGCCTCCGTGCTGATCCCCGTGGCCAGCGAGCTCCGCCTCCCGTGCTACGTCTTCTTCACCGCGTCCGCCACCATGTTCTCCTTCTACGCCTACTACCCCGCCTACTTGGACGCCACGGGAGCCGGCGACGCCGACGTCCCCGGGGTGTACCGCATCCCGAAGTCTTCCTTCCCGCAGGCTCTGCACGACCGTAACAACCTCTTCACTCAGCAGTTCGTCGCCAACGGCCGGAGCCTGTCGAAAGCCGACGGCCTCCTCATCAACACGTTCGACGACTTGGAGCCGGAGGCCGTGACGGCGCTGCGACAGGGCTCGGTTGTCCCTGGCTTCCCGCCGGTGTTTACCGTCGGGCCGCTCAGCCCGGTGAGCTTCCCGGCGAGGGCATCCTCTGACTACTCGGCATGGCTCGACGCGCAGCCGGAGCGGTCGGTGGTGTACGTCAGCTTCGGCAGCCGGAAGGCCTTAGCCCGGGACCAGCTCAGCGAGCTCGCCGACGGTCTTGAAGCGAGCGGTTGCCGGTTCTTGTGGGTGGTGAAGGGCGCCGTCGTGGACAAAGACGACGGCGCCGAGCTCAGCGAGCTGCTCGGCGAAGGATTCTTGCAGCGGGTGAGCGGCCGCGCACTCGTGACCAAGGCGTGGGTGGAGCAAGGGGAGGTCCTGAAGCACCCGGCCATCGGAATGTTCGTCAGCCACTGCGGCTGGAACTCGTTGACCGAGACGTTTGCGACCGGCGTGCCGGTGCTGGCGTGGCCGAGGTTCGCCGACCAGCGGGTGAACGCCGGCATTGTGGCGCGCTGTGGGGCCGGCGTCTGGGTCGAGCGGTGGAGCTGGGAGGGGGACGATGGGGTGGTGAAGGGGGAGGAGATCGCGGAGAAGGTGAAATCAGTGATGGCAGACGAGATGTTGAGGAGGAGTTCTACGGTGGTCCGCGAGGCCGCGACGACGGCCGTGGCTGGTGGCGGGACGAGCTACCGGAGCTTGGCGGAGCTTGTGGCACGCTGCTGTCATGGTAGTGCCTTACAGTAACGCGACATCAGAGGAAGGAATCTTGGACAAAAACGTACGGCGTAATTGGTTTGCTATCAATATTCCAACATTTGGCAAAATCAGAAATTGTTAATACTTGACAACTTTTTGTGAGATTTGCAATGGAAATTGGCAAGCAACCAATCTCTAACCAATATTTGGCATGTCAATTTTTGGCATCAATCCAATTATGCTCGTGGTATTTCCGATCGAGTAGTTTTAGAGGGATTGACACGATGATTCCAAAAGTGTGGGAGCAGTAGAACGAAAATATGATATTTGCGATCGGGATTGCTAAATCTTACTCTCAGTCGATGCTATGTTTGTGGGATCTTAGATGTAGATTCGTGTAAAAATTTAATTTTGAGAAATTGTAATTTCCGAACGGTCTCACTTTGTCAATAGGTCGGAACGAGTTCGATCGGCTCCAGACAGAGTTCAGGCAGAAAAACCCGTTGCTCTTCAGCACTACCGGTTGATTACTGGGAGCACGACGCCCCAATACATGTCCGGATGTCCCTACACCGACGAAATCCACATGTCCTGGCCGGTACAGTTTTGCGATTCTTTGTAACTATGAAACGGCCGCCTTTCGTGGAGAAGATGGAGCTCCGAAGGTGACGGTGCAGGATGTCTTGTACGGGGGTGCTAGGCCTCAAGGCAAGTTCGATGTTCTTGCAGCGAAATCTCACTTGCCACCACACTAGTACTACGTGTTTAACTGTGAGGTACGGGCGCCACGGCGTGTGGTCACCAGGAAGAAGAACAACCACAAGATTACTCGCGGTTGATCGTGCCATGTTTGCTCTGTGTCACTTTGTTGGCCCATGCACACCTTCCACAAGGCATTTTCACTAGTAGCATGTATTATGTATGCATGCAGTGATGTATCTGAATCTCTAATGCGTTATTTGTAATATACTCCTGCCGTAGTAGTGTTCTAAACCCTCTTATATTAGTTTACAGAGGAAATATTATCTAGCTGTATAAATTTGTAATAATTTGCATTTGTATGTAAAAACGGGTTCAGTTAAAAGAAGAGCAAGTTAGAGTACTAAGTTACATTTTGCTTTTCAAAATAGAGGAATTTTTTGCCTCATTTATTAATTAAGAAGATCAGAGTTGCCCAATTAATGAACAGAAAACTGGGTGAAACGTACCCATCACAACACGCTGAGCGACACATGCACACCACTCTAAAGAGGGCCTCGTCTACATAGCACTCTAGGGTCATTGTCATCACTTCTCCCCAAGCAGGCGTCATCGCCATCCCTAATCATCAAGCAAGCAACTTCGACTTCATAGATGAACGTCGATCCAACCCACACCAAAGGGGCCGTGCAGAGTCAGAAAGAATATGTGACAGCGACAGAACTTAGTCACCCGCGACAGAGACAGCGCAGCTCTGACTCCAATGAAGAGCCACGAAGGAGAAAGATCAGGGCTAGCACCGTGAAAGATCATCGAAAAGATCGCTCGTTGTACGTCATCGTCGCCACTGGGTCCTGCCACCATAGCTTCGACTTCGAATCAACAAACAAAACCGAGGTAATCGCACAAACACGCCGGAGCTGCAGCCGCCAACATCTGATCACACGGGGTCTAGGGTTTCTCCTGGAGGTGCATCGGCAACTGAATACAAGCGGAAGGGGTATGGTAGCAGTGATGTGATGCCTCCAATAAGTCAAGGGTGCCCGCAGCCGCCATCGTTACCTCTTCACCGATCTTCCCACACACCCTCATCTGCATATCAACCTGCACCGGCGCCGGCAAGCACATCAACCACCACCGAACTTGCCCGTCGACAAGGACGCACATAGAAGCCACTGCAGCCACCCGCACCTTGTGGAGACCACTAGCGTTATTAACCACTGGTAGGCAATCTTTCCATCAACGAATGACCAGGAGCAAGACCACCGGACGGAGGAGTGTCACCCCAGGCCAAGAACCACCACAATTTTGTGTCGTAACCATGCACCAGACGCGCTGACGTGTGTCACTGCACACCCCCGCTCCCTCCCCTCGGAGACCAGAGACGACATGTCCACCCCCAACGCATCACGAAAGCCACTTCACTGGGCCACCCCTGGCCTCCGAGACGCGCCTCCCAAGCAACAGCGCCACCGCGCCAGCTCCACGCACCAAATTTGCGCCACTTGAAGCCCTCGCCCGCGCACGACGCACCACGTGCGTCTACTATGTGCCACCATTCACAGCCACGCCAACCACCCAACACAACCACACAGTGTCGTCGCGCGACCTCCACGTGCTACATCCTCGCAACCTAGACCTCGCGAGCCCCCTTCGCCCTGAAGCCTCGCAATGCCGTCGCGCGACCTCCATGTGCTAGACCCTCGCAACCTGGAACCTCGCGTGCCCCCGTCGCCCTGTGAAGCCTCACAGCGACACCCCCGAGTTGCCTATCCGCACCAGCGCCACCCCGATCGCGTGCATCTACTCGAGCCCCCGTCGAAAGGAACGGCTCGCGCCGCCCAGCCCCGAGCGAGAGGGGGAAAAGGGCACGTCGCCGCGCGGGGCTGCCCGGTGACTGCTGGCGGTGGCGAGGTGAGGAGGGAGTGGCGGGTTTGGTGCCGGCGGCGACTACGGTTTGCTGGCAAGTCACCTGTAGACTTGTCGCAACCTCGAAGTTTTATCTTTTTTCATAGATCCGTTTATTCAAAACATCTCATCTTTTAAACCACATATCCAAATCTCGAACCATTTTCACCGTTGGATTCCTCGTGTCGACATCTTCAAAACTAGATCTCATATTGACAGGTTTGACGAACTTCTTTTTTCACGAAAAAACAGAACCGGGAGCACTTCTTTTTCTTTCCGAAAGCTGTTTCGAGAGGCACGGCCATACCTTTCATGGAAGTAAAACCGTGCCTCTCACGAAAGGAAAAATATATGTTTTTTCCGTTTCCGAGAGGCACGCTCGCGGATGCAAAACCAAGCCTCTCAAGAAAGGAAAAATGCACATTTTTTTCTGTTTTTCGTGAGGCACGGTCATGTTTCTCGCGAAAGAAAAAAATCACACACAAAAGGAAATTCAAAATTTTTTTGTTGTCGAAAAGTTAAGAAAGACCAGTGAGAAATCGAAAAGCCTAAAATACCATCTAAAAGAACAAAAATATCCCATCTTTACTGCGCGAGCAAAACATGGGCCGCGAAGGAACTCCCATCTTTATTGCACGAGCAAAACATGGGCCGCGAAGGAACTCCCATCTTTATTGCGCGAGCAAAACATGGGCCGTGAAGGAATTCCCATCTCTTTTTATTGCGCAAGCAAAACATGGGCCGCGAAGGTTTGCTGCTAGGGATCTCCGGCGCGGGGCAGATAATCTGACGGGGCGACAATAAAAAATAAAAATAAAAATATGGGCCGTCTAAAAGAACAAAAATATCCCAGCTTTACTGCGCGAGCAAAACATGGACCGCGAAGGAACTCCCATCTTTATTGCGCGAGCAAAACATGGGCCGTGAAGGAACTCCCATCTTTATTGCGCGAGCAAAACATGGGCCGCGAAGGAATTCCCATCTCTTTTTATTGCGCAAGCAAAACATGGGCCGCGAAGGTTTGCTGCTAGGGATCTCCGGAGCGGGGCAGATAATCTGACGGGGCGACAATACAAAATAAAAATAAATAATGTGCTGATTGCTCCCGGCGGGGCTCGAACCCGCGACCTTCGGCTCATAAGACCAACGCTCTAACCAACTGAGCTACGGGAGCTGAACACGACAAAAAATATTGTCTATCTCCAGACCAAGCATAGCACCTAGCGAGTGTTGTCCAAACGAGCCCTAAAATCACTAGCGAGCTAGTGTCCTGCTACTCAGTTTTGCAATCAGAAATTGCAACCGCTTAAAAATGATATTGCTCCTTAAGATGCTTGCTAAAAATGTCATTAGATAAAAAAACATCATTATATTAGGTGTTTGCTCAAAATGCAATTAGAAATTGTTATGGTCAGATCAAACCAGTTGATCAAATTATATAACCAAATTGCCCTAGGTACCCCCAATAACGACATCCACACGAAGCATAAGACTTTATATGTAAAAAGTACTCCCTCCATCCCATGATATAAGAGCGTTGACACTAGTGTTGACACTACACCAGTGTCAAAAACGCTCTTATATCATGAGATGGGGGGAGTAACAAATAGTAGGCCATAAATGTGTCGTTTAATTTTTTTAGGGCAATAAGCCATTTTTTATTTTTACTTTTTGACAATCAAAATCTTCCTTTATTCAAAAATGTGGCATCGTTTACAATAAAGGGAATCACAGCATCAGCGCACATTCCAACCAAGAATTCGGAGGAGAAAATCTCACTAGTCTAGCTAGTTCGTGAGCTACCTGATTGCTCTCTCTATTACAATGATTAAAGATAACATGATTAGAATCTAGAGGCATAAAATAAGAGTCATCAAAGACAGCAGTCGCCACTGAAGAAGAATAACCAACAAGTAATGTTGCGACCACCTCCGCACTGTCCGAGTTGATCTCAATTTTAGTGCAACCAATGGTGCTGAGCTAGGTTCATCCCAAATCTCACATTGATAGCTTCCACAATGAACGACTCAATGTTGGGGAACGTAGTAGAAAAAAATCGCCCTACGATCACACAGGAACAATATGATGATGCATATAAAGTTTGGATCAACGATCTTTACCGACTTCGGAGTGCAGCGGAAATAGACGAGTCGGTGTAGATCATACTTGAAGTCACTCGAACTGTTGATGAAGATCCCGCGAACTACCCTCAAATGATCCCTCGAATGGAAGAACGAAAACACGACTTCTCTAATTGGTTGCAAACGTACGATCTTCACGATCTGGCAGCACTTTGCCGTCCAGTGCTAATCATCGCCGGGGAATTAGAGAAAGGAGATTAGAACCACACTAGGTTTCTAATTATGAGGATTAGATAAACTAGGTCTAGCTCTAATTAGATCAATTAGGATCAACTAGGACTAGAACTAGAGGAGGCTGCAAAACTTGTGTGTCCAAAAGTATCAAAATCCTCTATTGTATATAGGTTGAGGGGAAAGGAGGGGGCTCCACACAAGGGGAAGGACTCCCCTCCCCTTGCGCCGGACCTAGGGGAGGAGGTGTCCTCCCCATTGTCCAATTCGGCCACCCCAAGTGGGGAAAGGGCGCGCCTCCCCTATTGGGCCCTTATGGCCCAATTGTCCTTCCACCTTTTGGCGTTTTAATACCCGTTGATATTTAATTAAATATAAAAGTCTCATAACTATTATTAGAGCCTTTTATTATTAATTTAACATCTGTGGATACATTTTCCACCTATATATTATTTATCAGTAACACCCGGTGTTGAAGAACGCAGTATTTCAAAATTTTCCTATGATCACGCAAGATCTATCTAGGAGATGCATAGCAACGAGAGGGGAGAGTATGTCTACGTACCCTCGTAGACCGAAAGCGGAAGCATTTATCAATGCAGTTGATGTAGTCGTACACCTTCACGGTCCGTCCCGATCAAGTACCAAACGTACGACACCTCCGCGTTCAGCACATGTTCAGCTCAATGACGTCCTCGCTTTCTTGATCCAGCAAGAGGGGCGAAGTAGTAGATGAATTCCAACAGCACGACGACATGGTGACGGTGTTGGTGAAGAACAATCTTCGCAGGGCTTCGCCTAAGCACTACAAAAACTATGACAAAGGATAAACTAGACGGGACGGGGTTGCTGGCACACGGCTTGGTGTTTCTTGATGTGTCTTGGGTGCTAGCCCTACCCCTCTATTTATATGTTGAGCCTTGGGGTCGAAGCTTGGAGTAAAAGCCTCACAAAGTCAGTTTCACCCAAAAGGCAAGAGTCCTTCTCGGACTCCAGGACCAGACGCCAGGGTTCCTAGCGTCCTGGACTCCGCAAAACTTCCTTTTGCGCTTTCCAAAAACCTTGTGGGCTTTCCCCTTTGGCCCAAATAAAGTGTTCTCATACCCAAACATTTCCGGAAACATCCGAAACCCTTCTGGAGACCAAACACTATTATCCCATATAACGATCTTTATATCTGGACCATTCCGGAGTTCCTCATCATGTCCGTGATCTCATCCGGGACTCCGAACAACATTCAGTCACCAACATACATAACTCATATAATACTATATCGTCAACGAACGTTAAGCGTGTGGACCCTACGGGTTTGAGAACTGTGTAGACATGACCGAGACATCTCGCTGGTCAATAACCAATAGCAGAACCTAGATGCCCATATTGGCTCCTACATATTCTATGAAGATCTTTATCGGTCGAACCGCATAACAACATACATTGTTCCCTTTGTCATCGGTATGTTACTTGCCCAAGATTCGATCGTCGGTATCGTCATACCTAGTTCAATCTTGTTACCGGAAAGTCTATTTACTCATTCCGTAATGCATCATCCCGCAACTAACTCATTAGTCACATTGCTTGCAAGTCTTATAGTGATGTGCATTACCGAGAGGGCCCAGAGATACCTCTCCGACAATCGGAGTGACAAATCCTAATCTCGATCTATGCCAACTCAACAAACACCATTGGAGACACCCGTAGAGCATCTTTATAATCACCCAGTTATGTTGTGACGTTTGATAGCACACTAAGTGTTCCTCCGGTATTCGGGAGTTGCATAATATCATAGTCATAGAAACATGTATAAGTCATGAAGAAAAAAATAGCAAAAAACTAAACGATCATAGTGCTAAGCTAACGAATGGGTCTTGTCCATCACATCATTCTCTAATGATGTGATCCCGTTCATCAAATGACAACACATGTCTATGGCTAGGAAACTTAACCATCTTTGATTAACGAGCTAGTCAAGTAGAGGCATACTAGGGATACTCTGTTTGTCTATGTATTCACACATGTACTAAGTTTCCGGTTAATATAATTCTAGTATGAATAATAAACATTTATCATGATATAAGGAAATATAAATAATAACTTTATTATTGCCTCTAGGGCATATTTCCTTCAGTCTCCCACTTGCACTAGAGTCAATAATCTAGTTCACATCGTCATGTGATTTAACACCAATAGTTCACATCTTTATGTGATTAGTTCACATCTCCATGTGACAAAGGGTTCACTAGAGTCAATAATCTACTTCACATCACTTTGTGATTAACACCCAAAGAGTGATCATGTTTTGCTTGTGAGATAAGTTTAGTCTATGGGTATGCGACATTCAGATCCGTATGTATTTTGCAAATTTATATGCCTACAATATTCGGACGGAGCTACTCTAGCTACTTGCTCCCACTTTCAATATGTATCTAGATCGAGACTTAGAATCATCTAGATCGATGTCAAAAGCTTGCATTGACGTAACTCTTTACGACGAACTCTTTTATCACCTCCATAACCGGGAAATATTTCCTTAGTCCTATAAGGATAATTTTGACCGCTGTCCAGTGATCTACTCCTAGATCACTATTGTACTCCCTTGCCAAAATCATGCTAAGGTAAACAATAGGTCTGGTACATAGCATAGCATACTTTATAGAACCTATGACTGAGGCATAGGGAATGACTTTTTCATCCTCTTTCTATTTTCTGCCGAGGTCGGGTTTTTGAGTCTTTACTCAACTTCACACCTTGCAACACCGTCAAGAACTCCTTCTTTGATTGTTCCATTTTGAACTACTTCAAAAACTTGTCAAGGTATGTACTCATTGAAAAATTGATCAAGCGCCTCGATCTATCTCTATAGATCTTGATGCCCAATATGTAAGCATATTTACCGAGGTCTTTCATTGAAAAATCCTTATTCAAGTATCCTTTTATGCTATCCAGAAATTCAGTATCACTTCCGATCAACAATATGTCATCCACATATAATATCAGAAATGCTACAGAGCTCCCACTCACTTTCTTGTAAATACAGGCTTTTCCAAAAGTCTGTCTAAAACTATATACTTTGATCAACTCAGCAAAGCGTATATTCCAACTCCGAGATGCTTGCAGCAGTCCATAGATGGATCGCTGGAGCTTGCACACTTTATTAGCACCTTTAGGATTGACAAAACCTTCTGGTTGCATCATATACATCTCTTCTTTAATAAATCCATTAAGGAATATAGTTTTGATATCCATTTGCCAGATTTTATAAAAGGCGACAACTGCTAACATGATCCGGACAGACTTTTAAGCATCGATACGAGTGAGAAAATCTCATCGTAGTCAACACCTTGAACTTTGTCGAAACCTTTTGCGACAATTCGAGCTTTGTAGATAGTAACACTACTATCAGCGTCTGTCTTCCTCTTGAAGATCCATTTATTCTGTATGGCTCACCGATAATCGGGCAAGTCAATCAAAGTCCATACTTTGTTCTCATACATGGATCCCATCTCAGATTTCATGGCCTGAAGCCATTTCGCGGAACTGGGCTCATCATCGCTTCCTCATAGTTTGTAGGTTCGTGATGGTCTAGTAACATGACTTCCAGAACAGGATTACCATACCACTCTGGTGTGGAACGTACTCTGGTTGACCTATGAGGTTCGGTAGTAACTTGATCTGAAGTTTCATGATCATCATCATTAACTTCCTCACTAATTGGTGTAGGCATCACTGGAACTGATTTCAGTGATGAGCTACTTTCCAATTCGAGAGAAGGTACAATTACCTCATCAAGTTCTACATTCCTCCCACTCACTTCTTTCGAGAGAAACTCCTTCTCTAGAAAGGATCCACTCTTAGCAACAAAGATCTTGCTTGCGGATCTGTGATAGAAGTTGTACCCAACAGTTTCTTTTGGGTATCCTATGAAGACGCACTTCTCCGATTTGGGTTTGAGCTTATCAGGCTGAAACTTTTTCACATAAGCATCGCAACCTCAAGGATCCATTACATTGTGGTGTTCTAGGTGGCGTGAGTTGTGAAACTATTCGACATTGTTTCAACTGAAGGCCAAACTCGTAACTCAAATATTTTGTCTCCGCGATCAGATCGTAGAAACTTTATTTTCTTGTTATGATGATTGTCGGTGTCAAAACCGGCGGATCTCGGGTAGGGGGTCCCGAACTGTGCATCTAGGCCGGATGGTAACAGGAGGCAAGGGACACGAAGATGGAGGTAAAACCCTACGTCCTGCTTGATTAATATTGATGATATGGGTAGTACAAGAGTAGATCTACCACGAGATCAGAGAGGCTAAACCCTAGAAGCTAGCCTATGGTATGATTGTTGATGTGTATGTTGTCCTACGGACTAAAACCCTCCGGTTTATATAGACACCGGAGAGGGTTAGGGTTACATAGAGTCGGTTACAATGGTAGGAGATCTGAACATCCGTATCGCCAAGCTTGCCTTCCACGCCAAGGAAAGTCCCTTCCGGACACGGGACGGAGTCTTCAATCTTGTATCTTCATAATCCAGGAGTCCGGCTGAAGGTATAGTTCGGCTATCCGAACACCCCCTAATCCAGGACTCCCTCGGTAGCCCCTGAACCAAGCTTCAATGACGACGAGTCCGGCGCGCAAATTGTCTTCGGCATTGCAAGGCGGGTTCCTCCTCCAAGTACTTCATAGAAGATTTTGAACACAAAGATAGTGTCCGGCTCTGCAAAATAAGTTTCCACATATTGCCATAGAGAGAATAATATTTACACAAATCTAATCTGCTGACGTACTCCGTAGTGTGACATCACACCACGGCCAAGCTTTTATTCGAACCATCTTACTGTCCCATCTTAGCGCGTTATGCGAGGCGGTTTCCTTGGCATGTCTTGTTAAAGCAGAGATCGTGTCCCCTTATTCCGGGATTCTCATCAATACGGGCGTGGGTAACCCAATCGCGCCATTGATTACGGCGCTTGGAGATAAGCGAGTTTACCAGGCTGGTGGGGACACGTAGTCGCGTCCACCCATATAAGGGGATAAGGATCCACCTTTTTACCCACACCTTCTTCCTCCTTTGCCTATCCATTCTTGCGCACCCGAGCTTTAGCGCCCAAGTCCGCACTACCACCTCAACCTTCTCCAGTCATGTCCAGAGCGGGAGGCAAGTGGATGGTCTCCTCCGTCACGGAGGGACACATCAAAAATCTAAGGAAGGCCGGATATTTGGCTAGTGACATCGCGCACCGGCTTCCTGAAAAGGGGCAGCTCATCCCCACTCCTAGGCCCCATGAGAGGGTGGTATTCCTCCCCCATTTCCTCCGTGGACTGGGCTTCCCTCTGCATCCATTTGTCCGGGGGCTCATGTTCTACTACGGCCTGGATTTCCACGATCTGGCCCCGAACTTCGTCCTCAACATCTCGGCGTTCATCGTCGTGTGCGAGGTGTTCCTCCGCATCCGCCCCCATTTCGGCCTATGGCTTAAGACTTTCAACGTCAAGCCAAAGGTGGTGCGCGGCAGCCAGGCGGAGTGCGGCGGTGCCATGGTTGGCAAGATGGCCAACGTCCTGTGGCTCGAGGGCTCCTTTGTGGAGACCCTGAAGGGGTGGCAATCATGGTGGTTTTACGTCACCGAGCCGCGCGACGCCGAATGGGTCGCACCCCCTGAGTTTCGATCCGCCCCCCCTACGCGGCTCACGTCCTGGAAGGAGACGGGCCTGTCGTGGGGTAAAAAAGGAGAGCTGACCGGACTCCAAACATGCGTCAAAACCCTGGTGGACAAGAAGCTCAGACTTGTCAACGTAGTCCAGGTTATGCTCATCCGCTTGATCCTCCCGTGTCAACGACGGGCCTTCAATCTGTGGGAGTTTGACCCGGTGCAGCATCAAACTCTAAACAGGCTCTTCGACACGACGTACGAAGATGCCTGGAGGATGCTTTTCAAGGGCGCCGAGGCTCCCGCATCCGCTACCGAGGATCGTGGATTCAGCGCGCAGCGTCACGCGCTCGCGGTAAGCTATTTTTTCCTTATACAGGGTATCAGTTTTCCATAGTTTGACTCTATGCGGGATCTAAACTCCCTTACCTTTGACAAGATTGGCAGGTGACGTCCGGACAGATCAACTATCCGGCTCCTTTGCCCGAAGGCCCAGCGGATGCTCACTTGGCGAAGCTGCTGGTTCCGGCACCCTATGTGGTGCCGGAGAAGAAGGTCAAGAAGAAGGCCACGGGGACTCGAAAGAGTGCCCGACGCCCGGAGGTGTCGGATTCATCATCCGACGAATCCAATACGCACTCCTCCCGTGAAGACGAGGAGGAGGAAGAAGAGACCCCCCCCCTCCAGCGGGGGAAGGGAAGAAAAGGAAGGCCGCCCTCTCTGAGGAGGCCGGAGGGTCCAAGAAGGGGGAAACCCTTCCTCCGGACTACTCCACCGATGCCGACGACGGCGGAGATGAGTGGTAGCCCAGGGCCAAGCCCATGGGCTTATCGTAAGTATCCGGATACCGGAGTAATTCATAGTATTCGTTTATTGCATAGCTTTCCCTTATGTCGAATATGCTTATGCAGCCCACCCAAAGACCGGCTCGACGCGTCGTCGAGCGGCTCATTGGACTCGTCGGAGGTGAACTCGCTTCCGACGGCTTCCTCCCCCCGCCCTACGGACGACACCGAGGTGTTGTCCCAACAGGTTCCAAGCATGGAGGAGGTGGTCCCGGAGGCGCCGCAAGGCGACCTCCCGGACTCCAGGAGTAAAGGGGATGAAACCCCCAGAGCTCCAAGTCCGGCCCTAGGCCAGACACCGCTCCGGAACCTTCAAAGGTTCCAGAGTCCGGCGGGGGACCTCCTTCCAAGAGGAGCAAGTCCACTGCGCCGGCAGCCTCCGTCCAACCGGAGGCGCCGGACAATATGCTGGAGGCGCTCCAAGGCGCCTCCATCGACGAGGAGCACCGCGCTATTATGAGTGCGGTGGTCCAGAAGGTTCAGTCCGCAAAAAACGGACTGACTAAAGCTTGTACTAGCCTTTTGACAGGCTTCGAGGTAAGTAAACAAAGTATAAATAATAGTACCGCATAGACAGTAGCCCATGATGCTCTATTTGGCGTTCGGGAAGAAAGGCCGAATAGAGGATCAAATAGAATTCGCAGGAGTCTAACAAAAATGAGTCAATATGCATGTGCAGGCTACCCTACTTGCGTCCGCCGCACTGACTGCGGAAGTGGACACGCTAAAGCAGGACCTCGAAAGGTCCGAGCAAGATCTCGAGCATGCCAAGAAGCAGCTCGAGGACAATGAAGGTAAGAAATACCTTGTTAAATATATATATATAAGGTGCAATTGCAAAAAATGACAGGATTATCGTGGCTATTGTAGGGGCCACGTCTGAGGTGGCTACCCTTAAGCAAGCGCTAGACGAGGCCGAGAAGAATTCAACCTCGGAGCGCACCGAGCGGGAGAAGTATGAGGCCGAGGTTGGCAAGGTGCGGCAAGAGCTCCAGGCTCTCATGGAAAAACATGAGAGTTTGGAGCGTGACTCGAAGACGCAAGCATCCGAGCTTGCGGTGGCTATTGAAAATGCCTAATCTACCAAGGCCGAATCCCAGAAGACCCTCCAGGAGTTGGACGAGGTGAAGAAGATAGCGGCGGGTAAGGCATTCTTTATGCATAGTGAACACATAAACGTGAGTTACTTGATACTTACCCGAATCCGGAGCTCTCCAGGAGCGTTCGCAGATCTCCCCCGGAGTGTGTCCGATGCCGCCGCATTCTATCGAGCCGAGGAGGGCGGCTCGACGGAGAAGGTGTTCTTGTCTCAGTACGCTGAGGCCGGACACCCCGTGCCCCTGAGAGACCAGCTGAAGCAACTGGTCAAGCTCCACAAGGCGGCCGAACAGGCCATGAAGGGCCTCATAGTTCAGCTGTGGCCTGGAGAGGCTCTGCCTGGGAGCTATTTCGGGCTGGTGCGGCTGCTGGTGGAGGCCTGTCCAAGGCTTGAGGACATCAAGCGCTCCATCTGCATTGAAGGTGCCCATAGGGCCCTTGCCCGTGCTAAGGTGCACTGGGCAAGCTGGATGCGGAGAAGGTTATGAAGGACGGGCCACCGCCGGCGAAAGAGCATCGCAAGCCCGAGAATTATTATAAGGATGTTCTGAAGGGTGCCCGCCTTGTTGCGGATGAATGTACCAAGGATGCATTTTTTGAGTAAAACCCGCTCGAGTTATCCTGTGCGCTGAAAACTTGTTCATATGCGCTAAGCAATGCTGCTTGAATTTAAAATATTACCTTCTGTGCGGCTGTTTATCAATACTGAGAGATGGCGAGTCGTCGGCTTCTGCCCCCTTGCCGCTAGTGCTGGGGTGTTCGGGGATAAACCTGGGCGCTCTTTTTCCCATATTTGGGTCCTTCGAGGGAGGCGCTCAGCCCAACGAACGAGGCAATCGGACTATAATGCATGAACACTCTCACTTAGCCATAGAATTCTATAATTTTAAATTTCGGCGAAGCCCCTAGTATTCGGAAGACCGAGTTCGGGGCGCTATCCACGCCTTGGCGGGACAGAGCCGACTCCTCGCCCTAAGCGGCATAAGTCTTTAGGGACTCGAAAAAACCTCTCGAACAGTGACCAGCTCTCGCTTCATCATGACAGTCAGTTTTAGCTTTCTCCACTGAGGTGCTCGGCCCAGCTCAACTAGGGCACAATCGCAGTGGTTCTCGTAGTGCTACCTTAGCCGATATAGCGGAACGTAAGGCACCAAAACATAGGAGTCGGGCAAACCCAACTATTGACCCAAGACATGATTCGGAGGCGATGCATATAGTGCTATAAGTTCGGGGTGCCGCACTTGTGGAAGTGTTCGGACTTCTCACACCATATTGAGGGGTACTGAAGCCCCTGGCATATTTTGGCCGTACCAACGTGTACGGGTGCAACATGTCGTTAAGGAACATATAAAAAAAGGTAATGCAAAAAATAGACAAAAGTTATGCATTGTTTATTAAAATAGTTGCGATCAAAGCAGAACGATACAAGTAATGCGATAAACAAAAAGTTGGACTATTTAACATGTCTGCTCCAGGGGCAAGCTGCGGAATAGTATGCGAAACAGGTATACTACTCGTGATAGAGACCACCTGGGATTTCCGTAATGCGGCATGGCTTGTCTGCTTCCCTGGTCCTTGCATCGTTTGTGCGGCACTTGAACTGCCGAACAGGTCTTCCAAAGAGTAGAGTCCTGGAAGTAAGAGAAAACAAAAAAATCGGCAGCCCCTGGTGCGGTTTAAGCCGTGCTTTGGGCGTGCCGTGATGGTGCCCCTCCCCCTATGCCCATGGTATTTCCAGAGCGTAGTTATGGACGCGAAGTACTGGCGTCGCCTTTTTGCGAGGGTTGGGGTTGGGGCCGCATTGCTACGCCTGCTCGGAACGTGCTAGGCGGTCTTGTTGTAGGTTACTCCGGGCGCGCTTGACGGTGTCTGGACGTTTAATGGCCGGATGAGAGAACTGCCTGGAGAGGCTGCTTTGTACTTCCGCTGCAAGGGCCGTCGTGTGCTCCTCCGTTCGGAGGGAGCGTTCGGTGTTTCCATTGACCGTAATTACTCCACGAGGGCCTGGCATCTTGAGCTTAAGGTATGCGTAGTGTTGTACCGCATTGAAGTTGGCGAATGCCGTTCACCCGAGCAGTCCGTGATAGCCACTGCGAAACGGGACTATGTCGAAGATTAACTCCTTGCTTCGGAAATTATCCGGAGATCCGAAGACCACTTCAAGTGTGACTGAGCCTGTGCAGTTGGCCTCTACACCTGGTATTACGCCTTTAAAGGTCGTTTTGGTGGGCTTAATCCTCGAGGGATCTATGCCCATTTTCCGCACTGTATCCTGGTAAAGCAGGTTCAGGCTGCTGCCGCCGTCCATAAGGACTCTAGTGAGATGAAATCCGTTAATAATTGGGTCTAGAACCAGTGCGGCGAATCCGCCATGACGGATGCTAGTGGGATGGTCTCTTCGATCAAAGGTGATCGAGCAGGTGGACCATGGGTTGAACTTTGGGGCGACTGGCTTTACCGCGTATACGTCCCTTAACGCACGCTTCCGCTCCCTTTTGGGGACATGGGTTGTGTATATCATGTTCACCGTCCGCACTTGTGGGGGAAAACCCTTCTGTCCACTGTTGTTCGGCGGCCGGGGCTCCTCGTCGTCATTGCTATGCAACCCTTGTCTTCATTGTCGGCGCTTAACTTGCCTGCCTGCTTGAACACCCAACAATCCCTGTTGGTGTGATTGGCCGGCTTTTCGGGGGTGCCATGTATTTGGCACAAGCGGTCGAGTATTCGGTCCAAGCTGGACGGGCCCCTAGGATTCCTTTTGAATGGCTTTTTCCACTGACCAGATTTAGAGCCTCTGAATCCGGCATTAACTGCCGTATCCTCAGCATTGTCGCCGTTAATGCGGCGCTTCTGCTTGTTGCGACGCGACCTGCCACTAATGTCCCTGGTGTCCAAACTACCAGGGTTCTTGGTCATGTTGTTGCTATGAGCAAGCCAGCTATCTTCTCCCACGCAAAAGCGGGTCATGAGTGTCATGAGTGCTGCCATAGATTTCGGCTTTTCCTGTCCGAGGTGCCGGGCCAGCCACTCGTCACGGATATTGTGCTTGAAGGCTGCTAGGGCCTCAGCGTCCGGACAGTCGACTATTTAATTTTTCTTTGTTAGGAACTGTGTCCAGAATTGTCTGGCCGATTCCTTTGGCTGCTGGATTACGTGACTTAGGTCATCGGCGTCTGGGGGTCGCACATAAGTGCCCTGGAAATTGTCGAGGAATGCGGCTTCCAGGTCCTCCCAACAACTGATTGATCCTGTTGGCAAGCTGTTGAGCCAATGCCGAGCTGGTCCTTTAAGCTTGAGCGGGAGGTATTTGATGGCGTGAAAATCGTCGCCGCGGGCCATGTGGATATGAAGGAGATAATCCTCGATCCATACCGGAGGGTCTGTTGTGCCATCATATGATTCGATGTTTACGGGTTTGAAACCCTCGAGGATTTGATGATCCATTATTTCGTCTGTAAAGCACAGTGGGTGTGCGGCGCCTCTGTACTGGGCGATATCATGATGTAGCTCCGATGAGCTTTGTCTACTGTGTTCGGCCCTGCCGAATTTGTGGCCGACGTGATGGTTACCTTCTCGAGCCGTGGGGTGCCCACGCGATCCGTAGATCGATCGTGTTTGCCTTGCCTTGTCCTCCAACATGTCTTGTAAGTCCGACGCATATTCCCGTGCCTTGGTACGGGATGCGGCTTGAGTGGAGGGCCGGGAGGCCTCTTTGTCGCGGCCACGAGGTGGCCGGTCGGCCGCATCAAGTGCTTCCTCCTCTAATTGGGGTAGCAACCTGCGCTTTGGGTAGGTCTTGGAGGGGCGTTCGAGTTTATGCTCTTCGGCCGCAAGGACTTCAGTCCATCTGTCAACTAGCAAATCTTGATCAGCTCTGAGTTGTTGCTGTTTTTTCTTGAGGCTTCTTGCCGTGGCCATAAGCCTGCGTTGGAAACGCTTTTGCTCAATGGGATCCTCTGGCACGACGAATTCGTCGTCGTTGAGGCTTGCCTCGTCTTCGGAGGGAGGCATATAATTATCGTCCTTGACCTCTTTGTCTACCGCTCTTTCATGAGGGCTGGCTTCTTCATCCTCCTGTGCTAAACCTTGCTGGAGGGGGTTTTCTTCGGCACTCTCCGGAGTATTATTATCTCCCATGCTGGAATCACCATTTTTGTGTTGGCGGGATTTTGAGCGGCACCGCTGACGCCGGCGCTTGGGCTGTTTCTTGGAGGGGTCATCCTCTGCTGTTCCATCGCCCTCTCCTTCTTTTGGGGTGTCCACCATGTATATGTCATATGACGAGGTGGCTTTCCAGGGCCTAGTAGGCGTTGGTTCTTCATCATCTCCTTCATCGGCGTCCATACCGTCGATGTCTTCAGAGTCGAAGTCGATTATGTCGGTTAAGTCATCGACAGTGGCTACAAAGTGGGTGGTGGGTGGGTTTTGAATTTCTTCATCGTCCGTACCCCAACCTTGCTGCCCGTAGTCCGGCCAGGGCTCTCCTGATAAAGAGAGAGACTTTAGTGACTTCAGGATATCGTCGAAAGGCGAGTGCTGAAAGATGTCTACGACAGTGAACTCCATGATTGGCGCCCAATCGGATTCGACTGGCAGGGGCGCGGAGGGTTCGGATTCCGGAGAGGAGTCTGGCTCCTTGGAGTCACGAGCCTCGCAGAGTACGGGGCTGGTGTTCGGCTCAATCGCCGTTTGGATTGTAGCCCCCGAGGTGGCGTCCAACTGCCCATCCTCGATCGGCGCGGTCGGCTCCGAACTAAGGGTCGGAGCTGATGCGGGTGCTGCCTCCAGGGCACTGTTCAGCGGCAGAGCTAGATCATGCTCGTCGTGACAGTGCGGCGCGCTCGGCAGTGGTTCGAATCCGTCGAGGATCAAATCCCCGCGGATGTCAGCCGTGTAGTTTAAACTTCCGAATCTGACCTGACGGCCAGGGGCGTAGCTTTCGATCTGCTCTAGATGGCCAAGTGAATTGGCTCGTAGTGCGAAGCCGCCAAAGACGAAGATTTGTCCGGGGAGGAAGGTCTCACCCTAGACTGCATCGCCATTGATGATCGTAGGAGCCATCGGGCCTGACAGCGACGTCACAGAGGAACTCTCCATGAAAGCACCAATGTCGGTGTCAAAACCGGCGGATCTCGGGTAGGGGGTCCCGAACTGTGCGTCTAGGCTGGATGGTAACAGGAGGCAAGGGAGACGAAGTTTTACCCAGGTTCGGGCCCTCTCGATGGAGGTAAAACCCTACGTCCTGCTTGATTAATATTGATGATATGGGTAGTACAAGAGTAGATCTACCACGAGATCAGAGAGGCTAAATCCTAGAAGCTAGCCTATGGTATGATTGTTGATGTGTATGTTGTCCTACGGACTAAAACCCTCCGGTTTATATAGACACTGGAGAGGGTTAGGGTTACATAGAGTCGGTTACAATGGTAGGAGATCTGAACATCCGTATCGCCAAGCTTGCCTTCCACGCCAAGGAAATCCCTTCCGGACACGGGACGGAGTCTTCAATCTTGTATCTTCATAATCCAGGAGTCCGGCTGAAGGTATAGTTCGGCTATCCGAACACCCCCTAATCCAGGACTCCCTCAATGATTCTCCACTTTACTCTGAAATTCTTTGAACTTTTCAAACGTTTCATACTTGTGTTTCATTAAGTAGATATACTCATATCTGCTCAAATCATTTGTGAAGGTCAGAAAATAATGATACCCGCCGCGAGCCTCAACACTCATTGGATCGCATACATCAATATGTATTATTTCTAATAAGTCAGTGGCTCGCTCCATTGTTCCGGAGAACGGAGTCTTAGTCATCTTGCCCATGAGGCATGATTCGCAAGCATCAACTGATCCATAATCAAGTGATTCCATAAGTCCATCCGCATGGAGCTTCTTCATGCGCTTTGCACCAATATGACCTAAACGACAGTGCCACAAGTATGTTGCACTATCATTATCAACTTTGCATCTTTTGGCATCAATATTATGAATATGTGTATCACTACAATCGAGATTCAATAAACCATTTATATTAAGTTTATGACCATAGAAGGTTTTATTCATGTAAACTAAACAACAATTATTCTTTGACTTAAATGAATAATCGTATTGCAATAAACATGATCCAATCATATTCATGCTCAACGCAAACACCAAATAACATTTATTTTAGGTTCAACACTAACCCCGAAGGTAAAAGGAGTGTGCGATGGTGATCTTATCAACCTTGGAATCATTTCCAACACACATCATCACCTTGCCCTTAACTAGTCTTTGTTCATTTTGCAACTCCTGTTTCGAGTTAATAATCTTAGCAACTGAACCGATATCAAATACCCTGGGGTTACTATGAACACTAGTAAAGTACACATCAATAACATGTATATCAAATATACTTTTGTTCACTTTGCCATCCTTCTTATCCGCCAAGTATTTGGGGTAGTTCCGCTTCTAGTGACCATTCCCTTTGTAGTAGAAGCACTTAGTTTCAGGCTTAGGTCTAGCTTTGGGCTTCTTCATGGGAGTGGAAACTTGCTTGCCATTCTTCTTGAAGTTCCCTTTCTCTCCCTTGCCCTTTTACTTGAAACTAGTGGTCTTGTCAACCATCAACACTTGATACTTTTTCTTGATTTCTACCTTTGCCAATTTCAGCATCGCGAAGAGCTTGGGAATCGTTTCTGTTATCCCTTGCATATTATAGTTCATCACGAAGTTCTAGTAACTTGGTGATGGTGACTAGAGAACTCTGTCAATCACTATCTTATCTGGAAGATTAACTCCCACTTGATTCAAGTGATTGTAGTACTCAGACATTCTAAGCACATGCTCACTAGCTAAGCTATTCTCATCCATCTTGTAGGAAAAGTACTTGTCAGAGGTCTCATACCTCTTAACATGGGCATGAGTCTAAAATACCAATTTCAGCTCTTGGAACATATCATATGCTCTGTGGTGTTCAAAACGTTTTTGAAGTCCCAGTTCTAAGACGTAAAGTATGGCACACTAAACTATCAAGTAGTCATCATACCGAGCTTGTCAAACGTTCATAACGTCTGCATCTGCTCCTGCAAAAAGGTTTGTCACTTAGCGGTGCATCAAGGACATAATTCTTCTGTGCAACAATGAGGATAATCCTCAGATCACAGAGCTAGTCCGCATCATTGCTACTAACATATTTCAACATAGTTTTCTCTAGGAACATATCATAAATAAGACGGGGAAGCTATACGAGAGCAATTGATCTACAACATAGATATGCAAATACTATCGGGACTAAGTTCATGATAAATTTAAGTTCAATTAATCATATTACTTAAGAACTCCCACTTAGATAGACATCCCTTTAATCATCTAAGTGATCACGTGATCCATATCAACTAAACCATGTCCGATCATCACGTGAGATGGAGTAGTTTTCAATGGTGAACATCACTATGTTGATCATATCTACTATATGATTCACGCTCGACCTTTCGGTCTTGGTGTTCCGAGGCCATATATGCATATGCTAGGCTCGTCAAGTTTAACCCGAGTATTCTGCATGTGCAAAACTAGCTTGCACCCGTTGTATGTGAACGTAGAGCTTATCACACCCGATCATCACGTGGTGTCTCAGCACGAAGAACTGTCGCAACGGTGCATACTCAGGGAGAACACTTATACCTTGAAATTTTAGTAAGGGATCATCTCATAATGCTATCATCGTACTAAGAAAAATAAGATGCATAAAAGATAAACATCACATGCAATCAAAATATGTGACATGATATGGCCATCATCATCTTGTGCCTTTGATCTCCATCTCCAAGTACCGTCATGATCTCCATCGTCACCGGCATGATACCATGATATCCATCATCTTGATCTTTATCAACGTGTCGTCACATGGTCATCTCGCCAACTATTGCTTTTGCAACTATTGCTATCGCATAGCGATAAAGTAAAGCAATTATATGACGCTTGCATCTTATCCAATAAAGAGACAACCATAAGGCTCCTACCAGTTGCCGATAACTTTAACAAAACATGGTCATCTTATACAACAATTTATATCTCATCACGTCTTGACCATATCACATCACAACATGCCCTGCAAAAACAAGTTAGACGTCCTCTACTTTGTTGTTGCAAGTTTTACGTGGCTGCTACGGGCTTAGCAAGAACCGTTCTTACCTACGGCATAAAAAGCACGACATGGTATAGTGATTGCTTTTTGATATTCAGAAAGAACCCTGTTCATTGAATCCGATTCAACTAAAGTTGGAGAAACTGACACCCGCCAGCCACCTGTGTGCAAAGCACGTCGATAGAACTAGTCTCATGAATGCGGTCATGTAATGTCGGTCTGGGCCGCTTCATCCAACAATACCACCAAATCAAGAAACAAGTAGTGACGGCAAGCAATATGTATATACCCACGCCCACAACTCCTTTGTGTTCTACTCGTGCATATAACATCTACGCATAGACCTGGCTCGGATGCCACTGTTGGGGAACACAGTATTTCAAAAATTTCCTACGATCAAGCAAGATCTATCTAGGAGATGCATAGTAACGAGAGGGGAGAGTATGTCTACGTACCCTCGTAGACCGAAAGGGGAAGCGTTTATCAACGTGATTGATGTTGTTGTACACCCTCATGATCCGTCCCGATCAAGTACCAAACGTACGGCACCTCCATGTTCAGCACACGTTCAGCTCGATGACGTCCTCGCCTTCTTGATCCAGCAAGAGGGGCGAAGTAGTAGATGAGTTCCGGCAGCACGAAGGCATGGTGACGGTGTTGGTGAAGAATAATCTTCACAGGGCTTCGCCCAAGCACTGCAAAAACTATGACGGAGGATAAACTAGAGGCGACGGGGTTGCCAGCACACGGCTTGGTGTTTCTGAAGGAAATATGCCATAGAGGCAATAATAACGTTATTATTTATTTCCTTATATCATGATAAATATTTATTATTCATGCTAGAATTGTATTAACCGGAAACATGATACATGTGTGAATACATAGACAAACAGAATGTCACTAGTATGCCTCTACTTGACTAACTCATTGATCAAAGATGGTTATGTTTCCTGACCATAGACAAAGAGTTGTCATTTGATTAACGGGGTCACATCATTAGGAGAATGATGTGATTGACTTGACCCATTTCGTTAGCTTAGCACTTGATCGTTTAGTTTGTTGCTATTGCTTTCTTCATGACTTATACATGTTCCTATGACTATGAGATTATGCAACTCCCGTTTATGGGAGGAACACTTTGTGTGCTACCAAACATCACAACGTAATTGGGTGATTATAAAGGTGATCTACAGGTGTCTCCGAAGGTACTTGTTGGGTTGGCGTATTTTGAGATTAGGATTTGTCACTCTGATTGTCGGAGAGGTATATCTGGGCCCACTTGGTAATACACATCACTTAAGCCTTGCAAGCATTGCAACTAATGAGTTGGTTGCGGGATGATGTGTTACGGAACGAGTAAAGAGACTTGCCGGTAACGAGATTGAACTAGGTATTGAGATACCGACGAGCGAATCTCGGGCAAGTAACATACCGATGACAAAGGGAACAACGTATGTTGTTATGCGGTTTGACCGATAAAGATCTTCGTAGAATACGTAGGAGCCAATATGAGCATCCAGGTTTCGCTATTGGTTATTGACCGGAGACGTGTCTCGGTCATGTCTACATAGTTCTCGAACCCGTAGGATCCGCATGCTTAAAGTTAAATGATGGTTATATTATGAGTTTATATGTTTTGATGTACCGAAGGTAGTTCGGAGTCCCGGATGTGACCACGGACATGACGAGGAGTCTCGAAATTTTCGAGACGTAAAGATCGATATATTGGATGACTATGTTTGGACACCGGAAAGGTTTTGGACATTTATCGGAGTACCGGGGGT